>NC_133651.1:242320098-242501903 GCF_009905375.1 Apium graveolens
TAAATCCTTAATTAATAATATTAAGAACTTTTCTTAATTAATTTATAATCAATTAAATCTCATTTAATCAATTATTAAATTTGCCAATTAATTATTTATTTCACAAATAAATAATTATTAGCCATTATTAATTAATTCCTCCACCATTAAATCATTCTCCTTTTATGGTGTGACCCTGTAGGTTCAATATTAAGCCGGTAGTAGAAATAAATAATAATAAAACTATTTTATCATTATTTATATAAATTCTCTAATTTATTAAATATGATTAATTAATTAATCATATTTATTCTACATCGTGAGGGATACTTCTCAGCATATCGCGACTATCCGGATAATATGAATTCACTGCTTAGAATACCAAGAACCTATTCAGTGAATAGTTACCGTACAATAAACTCCTTCTACCCTACAATGTCCCGATTAAATACAAGGCATGGATCTCATGTCAAGCCTATCTAATTTAATCACTTGCTTACCATTTACTATGCATAGCAAATTAGAAACTCCTTTCTAATTTCATTCACTCTGGCCAGAGATTCCTGAACTAGCATAAGTGGATCAACCTTGAACATTCACTTCCTTCACTGGAAGGGGTAGATCCTTTATTGATCATTCACTATCTTCGTGTACAAATTCCTATACCCAGTAGAGCCCTAATAATTGTCCCTGGAGACTAAGAACTAAACCAAAGCATAGTTCAGTGTACACAAGATGACTATGATGACCTCAAGTCTAAGGATACTTGTACAACTATCACTTTGTGAACAACTGCTGACACGTGAGTGAACTCCATCAGTTGTTCAGCTGTGCAAGTCATGTTCAGTGAACTTATTCTATAATAAGCACCTACATACTAGCTATAGTGTCACCACACAAATGTCTATGAGAACAGACATCCTTCATAATGAAGCAAGCATAGTATGTACCGATCTTTGCGGATTATTAATTACCAGTTAGTAATCCTACGACCAGGAACTATTTAAGTTTAGAGTTATCATCTTTTAGGTCTCACTATTATGATCTCATCATAATCCATAAAAAAGCTTTACTCTAAACTATGGTATATCTTATTTAAACACTTAAATAGATAGAGCCCGTAATAAAAATAAAACAAGTCTTTTATTAATATCAATGAAATCAAAACAGATTACACAGGAAGTTATTCCTAAATCCTAATACATGATTGGACTTAGGACATATTCCTTTCACACCCCTTCCCTCACCTATCTTACCCTCCTTCATACTCCCCTCTTTGGCTTTGGTAGATTTTTGAACTGGTACCTTTTGAGAGATACCAGAGGGGGTTTTCTTTGATTTGGATTTAGAAATTGCAGTTATTTTGGCAGCTTTGGTAGGCAACTGTTTGGTCATTGTCACAGTTGCCATAGCTATGCCTGAAGTGAAAGAAATAGAAGAGATTGGAATAGTTGAGGGTCTGGATGAACTTACCTCACTTACCTGAGGTGTCAGCATTACAAGAAAATAGAACATTGGCACATCCTTGTGATGGTTGGCTCTGTTCAAGTCTGCAATGATTCTTTTCTCTTGAACCCAACAAGCTAATTTGTTATTTGGGTTCTCAAGTTCAATCTCTTGACAAAGATGGTTAGCCAAAAGCATAAAAAATCTAGCATAGTAAATATTCTTTCCTCTTTTGGCTAAGTCACCTAGTTTAAAACCTAACTCATACACAACAAGGTCACTGAAATTGTAATATTTGTCTGTAACTAGCATGCATAGCATGTTAAGCATGGAAATGTTCACAGAATCAAAATTACTGATTTTTCCAGAAAAGACTTTAGTTACTACATCACACAAGTAACTCCATTCCTTCCTAAGACCTAGTCTTCTAATTTCACTTAGTTTTGCAGTAGGAAGTGCATAATGAATGGAATTGAGCATATTGACAATATCAGTGTCAGTGTGTGGTGCAGTTACATTATCATCAGGAAACTTGAAACATGCTTTTATGACATCACTATTGATACAGAAATCATTACCTTTGATGGTTAGAGTGATGGTTTTGTCAGTAGAGTTATAGATTGCTATTGTCCACATCTCCTCAACAACTTCACAATAAATTGTGGGTGATTCCAGCATGGCAAAACTTAACTTGCAGTTGTTCACGAAGTCCATCATCTTATGATAGTCTTCAGATTGCTGAATCCCTTATTGACCAAGGCAGTGAAGTTGTTCTTCTCATAGATGAACCCAGTCTGTGACATGATCTTAACTACGGGTGCCATTGTTAGAGAAGAAAAGCTTGAAGAGAAAGAGGATTTTTGCTTGAGAGAGAATGAAGTAACACAGTTGAATTTGAGAATGATAAAAGAAAATGATTAGAATGAAATAAGCTTTTATACTTTACTCAAAATCAACTGATAAAAATAATAAAGAGAAATAAATTACCCAATAGAAATTGTCTAAAATAGCCGTTTTAAAATAAACTGTAAAAATTCTACCCATTATCCGTCGTGTAATGCTTACAAACTGTAAGTATACTCGATGGATAATGTTCAGGGAATTAACGGTTAAGATTTAGACACTTCGACGGATGAGGATAAGTTGATATCCGTCGAGCTTTAAAATACTCCAGAAAAGTAATTGATTTTTATTTACAATTTGTATATCGACGGATGACTCAACTCGATGGATAATGGTCATCCGTCGAGATGCAAATTTTGACTTAGCCAAAAATTTTATCCAAGACTAAAAATCAGTTAAATTTCTGGCTACTTTTCAACTTGCAAAATAATTCAGACAAATTCGAGAGTAATTAAGCATACCTAACTCACTTACCAACCTAGAAAATGTGGATTCATCCAGTGGTTTGGTAAAAATATCTGCAAGTTGCTTTTCACTTGGAACAAAATGTAACTCTACAGTACCATTCATTACATGTTCCCTTATGAAATGGTACTTGATGTCTATATGCTTTGTCCTTGAATGTTGCACTGGATTTTCAGTGATGGCAATTGCACTTGTGTTGTCACAGAAAATAGGAATCCTTTCAACTTGCAAACCATAGTCTAGCAATTGATTTTTCATCCATAAAATCTGTGCACAGCAACTGCCGGCAGCAATATATTCAGCTTCAGCTGTAGAAGTAGAAACTGAATTTTGCTTTTTACTGAACCAGGACACAAGCTTGTCTCCTAAAAATTGACAGGTTCCTGTTGTGCTTTTTCTATCAATTCTGCAACCTGCATAATCTGCATCTGAATAACCAGTTAGATCAAAGCCAGAATCTCTAGGATTCCAAATGCCAAGGTTTGGTGTTCCTTTGAGATATCTGAAGATTCTCTAAATAGCTATCAAATGAGACTCTCTAGGATCAGCCTGAACTCTAGCCTACAAACATGTAGCAAACATTATATCTGGCCTACTAGCTGTTAAGTACAGAAGTGAGCCGACCATGCCTCTATAACTTGAAATATCCACAGACTTTTCAGTAGTGTTTAGTTCAAGCTTAGTTGCAGTGGCCATGGGAGTTTTTGCAGATGTGTAATCCATTAGATCAAACTTCTTTAAAAGATCAAAAATATATTTAGTTTGACTAATGAATATTCCATCACTAACTTGCTTAACTTGTAAACCAAGAAAGTAAGTTAGTTCTCCCATCATACTCATTTCATACTTGCTTTGCATCAGTTTGGCAAACTTTTTACAAAGTTTCTCATATGTAGAGCCAAAAATAATATCATCTACATAAATTTGAACAAGTATGCTGGAGCCATTCACATTTCTGAAAAATAAAGTTTTATCTACAGTACCTCTTGTGAAGTGATTTTCCAAAAGGAACTTTGATAAAGTGTCATACCAGGCTCTAGGTGCTTGCTTCAGTCCATAAAGTGCTTTCAGTAGATAATAGACATACTCTGGGAAATTTGGATCTTCAAAGCCAGGAGGTTGACTTACATACACTTCTTCCTCCAAATCTCTATTCAGAAAGGCATTTTTGACATCCATTTGATAGACCTTGAAATTGGCATGGGCTGCATAGGCTAAGAAGATTCTGATGGCTTCAAGTCTTGCAACAGGAGAAAATATTTCATCAAAATCTATTCCTTCTTGCTGACAATAGCCTTTAGCAACCAATCTTGCTTTGTTCCTTACTACTATACCATTTTCATCCATCTTGTTTCTGAATACCCATTTGGTGTCTATTGGATTCTTTCCTGTAGGCTTGGGTACCAGCTTCCATACTTTATTCCTTTCAAATTAGTTTAGCTCCTCCTGCATAGCTAAAATCCAATCAGGATCTAACAAGGCTTCTTCTACCTTCTTTGGTTCTTCCTTAGACAGGAAGCTGCTGTATAGACATTCTTCTTGAGTTGCTCTCCTGGTTTGAACTCTGGAAGAAACATCACCAATAATCAGTTCAAAGGGGTGATCTTTTGTCCATTTTCTTGGTTGAGGTAGATTAGCCCTAGATGAAGAGACCTCAATGTTGTCTTGATGTGTGATTGAGTTTTGATTGCTAGAAACTCCCCCTGTGTTTGTGAATCTTTGATTTGAGATTGGGGTGCTTTCTATGGGTAATCTGCCTTGACTTCCTCCTCCTTTTGATAACCCGACGGATGGTGAATTTTGAGTACCGACGGATGAGGCAGGTTGTCTTCCGACGGATAATACAGATTGCCTTCCGACGGATGAAGCATTATGTAACTCGACGGATGTTGAGTTTTGTGCTTCATTTGTAGTAGATTTGTCTGCATTATCCTTAGACACTGTTTCTTGATCACTCTCATCATCACTTTCATCACTGACCATCTCAACATTGTCGAATTTGAGGCTCTCATGGTAATCTCCATCTTTTAGTCCTTCAATCTTTTTATCATCAAACACAACATGTATAGATTCAACAACAATATTGGTTCTTAGATTGTAGACTCTATATGCTTTACCAACAGCATATCCAACAAAAATTCCTTCATCTGCTTTAGCATCAAACTTCCCATTTTGATCAGTTTGATTTCTCAGAATATAGCATTTACAGCCAAAGACATGAAGAAAGTTCAGAGTTGGCTTCTTGTTCTTGAACAATTGATAAGGTGTCATGCATCTTGCTTGATTAATCAGAGAGATGTTCTGAGTGTAGCATGCAGTGTTTACAGCTTCAGCCCAGAAGTATGTTGGTAGTTTTGATTCTTCAAGCATTGTCCTTGCAGCTTCAATAAGAGATCTATTCTTTCTTTCTACTACTCCATTCTGTTGTGGAGTCCTTGCTGCTGAAAACTCATGCAAGATTCCATTTTCCTCAAAAAATGCTCTCATGACATAGTTCTTGAACTCAGTTCCATTATCACTCCTGATTCTTTTAACTTTGAAATCAGGATGATTGTTAACTTGCCTTATGTGATTGATGATAATTTCACTAGCTTCATCCTTGGATTTTAGAAAAAAGGTCCAAGAGAACTTTGAGAAATCATCTACAATTACTAGGCAAAATATTTTCTTTGAGATTGACAATATATTGACTGGTCCAAACAAATCCATGTGAAGTAGTTGTAGAGGCTCTTCAATTGCTGAATCAAGTTTCTTCCTGAATGATGCTTTAATCTGCTTCCCTTTTTGGCAGGCATCACACAGTCCATCCTTTGTAAACTCCACCACAGGAATGCCTCTAACTAGCTCTTTCTTTACCAGCTCATTCATGGTCTTGAAGTTCAAATGGGATAGCTTCTTGTGCCATAGCCAACTTTCATCTTGACTTGCTTTACTGAGAAGACAAGTTATAGATTCTGCTTTAGTTGAGTTGAAGTCAGCTAGATACACATTTCCTCTTCTCACACCAGTGAGAACCACTTTGTTGTTTTGATTATTAATCACAACACAGGTTTCTTTGCTGAAGGTTACTGAGTTGCCTTTATCACAAAGCTGGCTGATACTTAACAGATTGTGTTTGAGACCATCCACTAAGGCAACCTCATCAATGATGACATTGTCCTTTGAAATCAAGCCATATCCCACAGTATAACCTTTGCTGTCATCTCCAAAAGTGATACTTGGGCCAGGTCTCTCTTCAAACTCTATGAGAAGGGTAGAATCTGAAAGGAATATGTCCTAAGTCCAATCGTGTATTAGGATTTAGGAATAACTTTTATGTAATCTGTTTTGATTTCATTGATATTAATAAAGACTTGTTTTGTTTTTATTACGGGCTTTATCTATTTAAGTGTTTAAATAAGATATACCATAGTTTAGAGTAAAGCTTTTTATGGATTATGATGAGATCATAATAGTGAGACCTAAAAAGATGATAACTCTAAACTTAAATAGTTCCCGGTCATAGGATTACTAACTGGTAATTAATAATCCGCAGAGATCGGTACATACTATGCTTGCTTCATTATGAAGGATGTCTGTTTTCATAGACATTTGTGTGGTGACACTATAGCTAGTATGTAGGTGCTTATTATGGAATAAGTTCACTGAACATGACTCGCACAGCTGAACAACTGATGGAGTTCACTCACGTGTCAGCAGTTGTTTACATAGTGATAGTTGTACAAGTATCCTTAGACTTGAGGTCATCATAGTCATCTTGTGTACACTGAACTATGCTTTGGTTTAGTTCTTAGTCTCCAGGGACAATTATTAGGGCTCTTCTGGGTATAGGAATTTGTACACGAAGATAGTGTATGATCAATAAAGGATCTACCCCTTCCAGTGAAGGAAGCGAATGTTCAAGGCTGATCCACTTATGCTAGTTCAGGAATCTCTGGCCAGAGTGAATGAAATTAGAAAGGAGTTTCTAATTTGCATAGAACTACGCATAGTAAATGGTAAGCAAGTGATTGAATTAGATAGGCTTGACACGAGATCCATGTCTTGTATTTAATCGGGACATTTTAGGGTAGAAGGAGTTTATTGTACGATAACTATTCACTGAATAGGTTCTTGATATTCTAAGCAGTGAATTCATATTATCCGGATAGTCGCGATATGCTGAGAAGTATCCCTCACGATGTAGAATAAATGTGATTAATTAATTAATCATATTTAATAAATTAGAAAATTTATATAAATAATGATAAAATAGTTTTATTATTATTTATTTCTACTACCGGCTTAATATTGAACCTACAGGGTCACACCATAAAAGGAGAATGATTTAATGGTGGAGGAATTAATTAATAATGGCAAAATAATTATTTATTTGTGAAATAAATAATTAATTGGCAAATTTAATAATTGATTAAATGAGATTTAATTGATTATAAATTAATTAAGAAAAGTTCTTAATATTATTAATTAAAGGATTTAATTTTTGGAAATTAAATCAAGAGAGAGAATTATTTCTAAAGTGTTTAGAAAAAGGATTAATAATTAAAAGGTGTTTTAATTATTAATGAGAATAATAAATGGGAAAATAATAATAATATTTATGGGAAAATTTCAGCTGAAAATTTTGCCTATAAATACACTATTATAGACCCTATTTTATTCCAACCCACATCGTACACCAAAACCCAAAAAGTTTGGAAAACCCAATTCTCTCCACCTCCTTCCTCCTCCTTAACATCGTTTTCTTGGTGGATACCGGTGGAGTGCTTCACACTTGAGGAGCAACTGCTAAGGATCTCTGATCGTTGTCTCAGAATAATTTTAAAAGGTTAGATTCGATCCCTCGAATTTTTATTCACGATTTATATGCTTTTATTTGGATTTTATATGTGTAAAAGTGTTTTACCATGCCCCGCTGCGTTAAAAATCCAAGAATGGTATCAGAGCCAGGTTGTATGCATATAGATCTGTGATAAAAATTTTAGAATTTTATGTGCTTGTATGAATTAATTATGATTTTTACAAGTTATATCATGGATTAATTTTGTCTGATGAGAAATTGTTTCTCGGAATAATTTTGAATGTTGATCTGGGTTCTACAAGTGTTGTAGATCGTCTGGGTATTTTTTCATAATTTTAGGATGTATAGATTTTTTATTATGAATTTTTGAAGTTCTTACAATTAAATTCATAATTAAATAATCATATATTTATATATATATATAAATTGCATATATGTATTTCTGTGTTGTCTGTTTATGCTGTCTGAGGCACGGAAGCAAAGCAGAGGAGACAGCACGGCTGACAGGTACAGGCACGCTGATCGAGAAAGGAAGGCGGCGGCGTTTCGCAGAAAATAAAAAAAATAGGGGTGTAACGCATTCCGAGAATGCGTTACACACCTGTGGCGCATTCACGGAATGCGTTACACCCTTAAATGGCTTAAAAGGTGTGTAACGCATCACCGGAATGCGTTACAGGTCTTGTAACGCGTTTCTGTAATGCGTTACAGCCCGTCTGTTGTTTTTAAAATTGATTTTCTGGGAGTTTCGTAACTCCGTTTTGGGCGTGCAATATACCGTTGGATTCGTTTTTTCGAGACGGATCTAATGGAGTGATCAATTTTAGTTTATATAAAAGTTTTGAACTGTTTATATTTCCATGAAGTGTTTTAAAGTTGTTTTTGACTGTTTTAATTGCTTTTAAATGCTTCATGTGATACATAGAGATGTATAATGCTTAGACTAATGTGCTAGATGATGTAACATGCCTACCTTGATGTTTATTCATGTTGATATATGTGATATATGCTTAGTTTATCATGCGATGATAGATTTAGGTGAACTTAAATAAACATAAGGCGTTTGTTAGACAACCTAGTATATTGAAATTGTTTCATAACCTTAAGAATAATATTATGAATGCAATCATGAGATTCTTGTGTTTGTGAAACACGTAATTGAATATGAATTTTCGATATGAGAGAAAGGATGATTCTATCAACAACAGATTTCTATCTGTAAGAAAGGGTTATTAAGTGACGCCTCTTGACAATGCTCCACCCGATCTGGGAATCATCTGATTATTGATTATTGATTTGAAATATTTAATTTAAAAGGAAGAATCTCTTTATAATATTATTATGATTGTAACGTAATATAATCCCTCTAAAATTAAATAATATCAAGTAGTAATTGGCCAATGATACAACGGGCTTGTGTCGGTCATAGCCTTCCAACATGGTAGAAAGTAGTTCTTATTTTTGAATCATTGTCGTTTCATGCCACAGCCGAGGGCTTTGATTTTGAAATAAGAAATACTTGTCTATTACATAGAGATGTGTACATTGAATAAGAATCTAAAGGTCGTTACGTGCCACAGCCGTGGGCCTTTGGGGACTGATTCAATTATACGGAATGTTGGGTTAGACTTGACTTAGAATATTGAGTTCGTCGTGCCACAGCCGTGACTCGATTATTCAAGAGGCTAAAGTTTGATTAGGGAATAACATTAGATGTAATTGACAAGAGTTGTCTTCCTATTGAACATTACATGGCGTTTCGTGCCACAGCCGGGGTTGTGTAATGGAATGTAGGATCCCTATTCCCACTAGCATTATGAATGCTTAATTTTTCACGTAGGGGGTTGAATAAATTAGGTAAACTAGTGGGAGCCACTTATGAATAAAGACCCAATTCATATAGTGTTTTGAAATGAAATCGAATATTTGCTAAGTGTTGTTATGTGTTTATCATTTACAGATTTACTTTGTACGTTATGTCTTCTGTACTATCACTCAGGAGCATACTAGATGCTCACAAATTGACTGGTCCTAATTATGCTGACTGGCTTCAAAACTTGAGAATTGTTCTCAGGATTGAGAAGCTGGAATACGTGATTGACTCACCTAAGCCTACTGAACCTGCTGGTGATGCACATAATGATGAACATGTTATGTATCATTAGTGGGTAGATGATGCAAATGTTGCTCAATGCATCATGCTAGCTTCCATGAACATTGAGTTACAGAAGCAACATGAGTATATGGATGCTCACACTATCCTCATGCATCTACAAGAGTTGTATGATGTGGCAGGGAGGACAGCTCGATATGAGATATCGAAGGAGCTGTTCGGGTGTAGGATGTCTGAGGGATCATCTGTGAATGACCATGTACTTAAGATGATCAATTTGATTGAACGTCTTGGACAACTTGGTTTTGCCATGGATGGGGAGCTGAGCCAAGACTTGGTCTTGCAATCGCTTCCAAGTTCGTTCTCGCAGTTTGTTGTGAACTTTCACATGAATAAGTTGGATGTCAGCCTGCCTGAACTCCACAACATGTTGAAGACTGTGGAATCGAATTTTTCCCCTAAGAAGAGTTATATTCTTCTAATTGGTGAAGGTTCCAATCCTAAGAAAAGGAAGAGGAACTCTTTCAAGAAGAAGAAAGTAGGTGAGAAAATGCCGGTTCCACCAAAAGCTGAAGACCCCAAGAGCAAAGTTGTTTGCTTTCACTGTAACAAGGTGGGGCACTGGAAGAGGAACTGCAAGGTTTACCTTGCAGAATTGAAGAAGAAGGGTAGTGAGACTACCGCTTCTGATTCAGGTATGTTCATGATAGAAGTGAATATGTCATTTCTACTTGGGTATTCGATACCGCCTATGGTTCTCAAATTTGCAATTGTTGCAGGGACCAAGGAGAAGTAGGACTCTTGAGGAAGAGGAGGTGATTCTACTGATGGAAATGGAGCAAGAGTTGCTGCTGAAGATGTAGAATCATTTCATTTACATATGCCTACGGGCAAGACTATTGTTTGAAATAATTGTTATTTTGTTCCCTCGATTGTGAGGAATATTATTCCCATGTTAGACTTGGCTGGATTTTCATTTATTATTGAGAATAATGAATGTTCTATTCTTAGAGATAATATTCTTTATGGACGTGGTACTTTAAATAATGGTCTGTATATATGTGACATAATTTACTTCAGATTGAACAAACTAATAAAAGAAAAGGGATGATGAAAATCTCACTTTATAGTGGTACTGCAGTCTCCATTTAGTGGACATGGAGAGAGGGCTGCAGATTTGCTAGGAATGGTACACACAAATGTATGTGGACCAATGTCTACGCAAGCCATGGGTGGATTTTCATACTTCATTACTTTCATAGATGATAGATCTGGATTCGGATATGTGTTTGATGAAACACAAGTCTGAAGCCTTTGAAAAGTTCAAAGAGTATAAGTATGAAGTGGAGAAACAACCAAACATAGTATTATAACTCTTCAATTAGATCGAGGTGGTGAATACTTTAATGGAGTGTTTCTAGATTATCTCAAAGTAAATGGTATAGTCTCCCAGTGGACTCCTCCAGATTGGTATCTGAAAGGAGAAATCGAACTTTGTTAGACATAGTTCGGTCCATGATGAGCTATGCAAATCTTCCAGTATTCCTATGGGGTTATACATTGGAAACCTCAGCATATTTACTGAATAAGGTGCCTTCCAAAATCTGTTCCTCAAACTCCGTATGAGATATGGAAAGTAAGGAAACCGAGTCTTAAACACGTTAAGATTTGGGGATGTCCAGCTTATGTCAAGTAAGTTGACCCAGATAAGCTGGAATATCGATCCGTAAAATGTAGTTTTGTGGGATATCCTAAAGAGACTTTAGGGTATTACTTTTGCACCGATCATCGGGTGTTTGTCTCCAGACATGCTACCTTCTTGGAAAAGGAGTTTATCCTTGAAGGAAACAGGGGGAGAAAAATTGAACTTGATGAAGTTCAAGAAGCACAAACTACTACAGATCGAGTGGAAACACCTGTTCTGACTGAACAACCTTTTGTGAAACAGCCCATTCATAGATCAGGGAGAGTGTCTCGCCAACCTGAGAGGTAATATGGCCTTGTCATTGAGAATGACAATGAGTTGTCAATCATTGATGATGACGACCCTGTAACCTATAATGAGGCTATGAGTAGTGTTGACTCAGAGAAATGGCATAGTGCCATGAAATCCAGAATGGAATCTATGTATACGGTATACAAAAGATAGATTATAGCAGATGGCCAGGTGGAGACCTTTAAGGCCAGGCTTGTGGAAAAAGGATTCAAACAAAGGCAATGGATTGACTTTGATGAAACCTTTTACCTGTAGCCCTGTTAAAATCAGTTCGGATTTTGCTTGCGAATGCTGCTTACTGCGACTATGAAATCTGGCAGATGGCCAGATGGTTTTCTTTCCAAGGGAAATGAAAACCTAGTGTGTAAGCTGCTGCGAACCATATGTGGTTTAAAGCAAGCTTCTCGAAAGATGGAACATTCATTTTGATGAGACAATCAAAGAGTTTGATTTTATCAAAAACGCAGATGAACCATGCGTCTACAAAAGGGTTAGTGGGAGCGCGGTAACATTTCTTATATTGTATTGAATTAGAGTTGACACACATAACAACATAGCAGGCCCACTCACAAAGCTACTTTATGAAATTCATTTTGATCGTCAAGATGGGTATTAGATACCAGAGTGATTGGCTTTAGTACAAGTGGGAGATTGAAAGGAATATATCCTAAGTCCAATCATGTATTAGTATTTAGGAATAACTTTTATGTAATCTGTTTTGATTTCATTGATATTAATAAAGACTTGTTTTGTTTTTATTACGGGCTTTATCTATTTAAGTGTTTAAATAAGATATACCATAGTTTAGAGTAAAGCTTTTTATGGATTATGATGAGATCATAATAGTGATACCTAAAAAGATGATAACTCCAAACTTAAATAGTTCCTGGTCATAGGATTACTAACTGGTAATTAATAATCCGCAGAGATCGGTACATACTATGCTTGCTTCATTATGAAGGATGTCTGTTCTCATAGACATTTGTGTGGTGACACTATAGCTAGTATGTAGGTGCTTATTATGGAATAAGTTCATTGAACATGACTCGCACAGCTGAACAACTGATGGAGTTCACTCACGTGTCAGCAGTTGTTCACATAGTGATAGTTGTACAAGTATCCTTAGACTTGAGGTCATCATAGTCATCTTGTGTACACTGAACTATGCTTTGGTTTAGTTCTTAGTCTCCAGGGACAATTATTAGGGCTTTTCTGGGTATAGAAATTTGTACACGAAGATAGTGTATGATCAATAAAGGATCTACCCCTTCCAGTGAAGGAAGCGAATGTTCAAGGCTGATCCACTTATGCTAGTTCAGAAATCTCTGGCCAGAGTGAATGAAATTAGAAAGGAGTTTCTAATTTGCATAGAACTACGCATAGTAAATGGTAAGCAAGTGATTGAATTAGATAGGCTTGACACGAGATCCATGCCTTGTATTTAATCGGGACATTGTAGGGTAGAAGGAGTTTATTGTACGGTAATTATTCACTGAATAGGTTCTTGATATTCTAAGCAGTGAATTCATATTATCCGGATAGTCGCGATATGCTGAGAAGTATCCCTCACGATGTAGGATAAATGTGATTAATTAATTAATCATATTTAATAAATTAGAGAATTTATATAAATAATGATAAAATAGTTTTATTATTATTTATTTCTACTACCGGCTTAATATTGAACCTACAGGGTCACACCATAAAAGGAGAATGATTTAATGGTGGAGGAATTAATTAATAATGGCTAAATAATTATTTATTTGTGAAATAAATAATTAATTGGCAAATTTAATAATTGATTAAATGAGATTTAATTAATTATAAATTAATTAAGAAAAGTTCTTAATATTATTAATTAAAGGATTTAATTTTTGGAAATTAAATCAAGAGAGAGAATTATTTCTAAAGTGTTTAGAAAAAGGATTAATAATTAAAAGGTGTTTTAATTATTAATGAGAATAATAAATGGGAAAATAATAATAATATTTATGGGAAAATTTCAGCTAAAAATTTTGCCTATAAATACACTATTATAGACCCTATTTTATTCCAACCCACATCGTACCCCAAAACCCAAAAAGTTTGGAAAACCCAATTCTCTCCACCTCCTTCCTCCTCCTTAACATCGTTTTCTTGGTGGATACCGGTGGAGTGCTTCACACTTGAGGAGCAACTGCTAAGGATCTCTGATCATTGTCTCAAAATAATTTTAAAAGGTTAGATTCGATCCCTCGAATTTTTATTCACGATTTATATGCTTTTATTTGGATTTTATATGTGTAAAAGTGTTTTACCATGCCCCGCTGCGTTAAAAATCCAACAATGGTATCAGAGCCAGGTTGTATGCATATAGATCTGTGGTAAAAATTTCAGAATTTTATGTGCTTGTATGAATTAATTATGATTTTTACAAGTTATATCATGGATTAATTTTGTCTGATGAGAAATTGTTTCTCAGAATAATTTTAAATGTTGATCTGGGTTCTACAAGTGTTGTAGATTGTCTGGGTATTTTTTTCATAATTTTAGGATGTATAGATTTTTTATTATGAATTTTTGAAGTTCTTACAATTAAATTCGTAATTAAATAATCATATATTTATATATATATATATTGCATATATGTATTTCTGTGTTGTCTGTTTATGCTGTCTGAGGCACGGAAGCAAAGCAGAGGAGACAGCACGGCTGACAGGTACAGGCACGCTGATCGAGAAAGGAAGGCGGCGACGTTTCGCAGAAAATAAAAAAAATAGGGGTGTAACGCATTCCGAGAATGCGTTACACACCTGTGGCGCATTCACGGAATGCGTTACACCCTTAAATGGCTTAAAAGGTGTGTAACGCATCACCGGAATGCGTTACAGGTCTTGTAACGCGTTCCTGTAATGCGTTACAGCCCGTCTGTTGTTTTTAAAATTGATTTTCTGGGAGTTTCGTAACTCCGTTTTGGGCATGCAATATACCGTTGGATTCGTTTTTTCGAGACGGATCTAATGGAGTGATCAATTTTAGTTTATATAAAAGTTTTGAACTGTTTATATTTCCATGAAGTGTTTTAAAGTTGTTTTTGACTGTTTTAATTGCTTTTAAATGCTTCATGTGATACATAGAGATATATAATGCTTAGACTAATGTGCTAGATGATGTAACATGCCTACCTTGATGTTTATTCATGTTGATATATGTGATATATACTTAGTTTATCATGCGATGATAGATTTAGGTGAACTTAAATAAATATAAGGCGTTTGTTAGACAACCTAGTATAGTGAAATTGTTTCAAAACCTTAAGAATAATATTATGAATGCAATCATGAGATTCTTGTGTTTGTGAAACACGTAATTGAATATGAATTTTTGATATGAGAGAAAGGATGATTCTGTCAACAACAGATTTCTATCTGTAAGAAAGGGTTATTAAGTGACGCCTCTTGACAATGCTCCACCCGATCTGGGAATCATCTGATTATTGATTATTGATTTGAAATATTTAATTTAAAAGGTAGAATCTCTTTATAATATGATTATGATTGTAACGTAATATAATCCCTCTAAAATTAAATAATATCAAGTAGTAATTGGCCAATGATACAACAGGCTTGTGTCGGTCATAGCCTTCCAACATGGTAGAAAGTAGTTCTTATTTTTGAATCATTGTCATTTCGTGCCACAGCCGAGGGATTTGATTTCGAAATAAGAAATACTTGTCTATTACATAGAGATGTGTACATTGAATAAGAATCTAAAGGTCGTTACGTGCCACAGCCGTGGGCCTTTGGGGACTGATTCAATTGTACGGAATGTTGGGTTAGACTTGACTTAGAATATTGAGTTTGTCGTGCCACAGCCGTGACTCAATTATTTAAGAGGCTAAAGTTTGATTAGGGAATAACATTAGATGTAATTGACAAGAGTTGTCTGCCTATTGAACATTACATGGCGTTTCATGCCACAGCCGGGGTTGTGTAATGGAATGTAGGATCCCTATTCCCACTAGCATTATGAATGCTTAATTTTTCACGTAGGGGGTTGAATAAATTAGGTAAACTAGTGGGAGCCACTTATGAATAAAGACCCAATTCATATAGTGTTTTGAAATGAAATCGAATATTTGCTAAGTGTTGTTATGTGTTTATCATTTACAGATTTACTTTGTACGTTATGTCTTCTGCACTATCACTCAGGAGCATACTAGATGCTCACAAATTGACTGGTCCTAATTATGTTGACTGGCTTCGAAACTTGAGAATTGTTCTCAGGATTGAGAAGCTGGAATACGTGATTGACTCACCTAAGCCTACTGAACCTGCTGGTGATGCACATAATGATGAACATGTTGTGTATCGTAAGTGGGTAGATGATGCAAATGTTGCTCAATGCATCATGCTAGCTTCCATGAACATTGAGCTATAGAAGCAACATGAGCATATGGATGCTCACACTATCCTCATACATCTACAAGAGTTGTATGATGTGGCAGGGAAGACAGCTCGATTTGAGATATCGAAGGAGCTGTTCGGGTGTAGGATGTCTGAGGGATCATCTGTGAATGACCATGTACTTAAGATGATCAATTTGATTGAACGTCTTGGACAACTTGGTTTTTCCATGGATGGGGAGCTGAGCCAAGACTTGGTCTTGCAATCGCTTCCAAGTTCGTTCTCGCAGTTTGTTGTGAACTTTCACATGAATAAGTTGGATGTCAGCCTGCCTGAACTCCACAACATGTTGAAGACTGCGGAATCGAATTTTTCCCCTAAGAAGAGTTCTGTTCTTCTAATTGTTGAAGGTTCCAATCCTAAGAAAAGGAAGAGGAACTCTTCCAAGAAGAAGAAAGAAGGTGAGAAAACGCCGGTTCCACCAAAAGCTGAAGACCCCAAGAGCAAAGTTGTTTGCTTTCACTGTAACAAGGTGGGGCACTGGAAGAGGAACTGCAAGGTTTACCTTGCAGAATTGAAGAAGAAGGGTAGTGAGACTACCGCTTCTGATTCAGGTATGTTCATGATAGAAGTAAATATGTAATTTCTACTTGGGTATTCGATACCGCCTGTGGTTCTCAAATCTGCAATTGTTGCAGGGACCAAGGAGAAGTAGGACTCTTGAGGAAGAGGAGGTGATTCTACTGATGGAAATGGAGCAAGAGTTGCTGCTGAAGATGTAGAATCATTTCATTTACATATGCCTACGGGCAAGACTATTGTTTGAAATAATTGTTATTTTGTTCCCTCGATTGTGAGGAATATTATTCCCATGTTAGACTTGGCTGGATTTTCATTTATTATTGAGAATAATGAATGTTCTATTCTTAGAGATAATATTCTTTATGGACGTGGTACTTTAAATAATGGTCTGTATATATGTGACATAATTTACTTCAGATTGAACAAACTAATAAAAGAAAAGGGATGATGAAAATCTCACTTTATAGTGGTACTGCAGTCTCCATTTAGTGGACATGGAGAGAGGGCTGCAGATTTGCTAGGAATGGTACACACAAATGTATGTGGACCAATGTCTACGCAAGCCATGGGTGGATTTTCATACTTCATTACTTTCATAGATGATAGATCTGGATTCGGATATGTGTTTGATGAAACACAAGTCTGAAGCCTTTGAAAAGTTCAAAGAGTATAAGTATGAAGTGGAGAAACAACCAAACATAGTATTATAACTCTTCGATTAGATCGAGGTGGTGAATACTTTAATGGAGTGTTTCTAGATTATCTCAAAGTAAATGGTATAGTCTCCCAGTGGACTCCTCCAGATTGGTATCTGAAAGGAGAAATCGAACTTTGTTAGACATAGTTCGGTCCATGATGAGCTATGCAAATCTTCCAGTATTCCTATGGGGTTATGCATTGGAAACCTCAGCATATTTACTGAATAAGGTGCCTTCCAAAATCTGTTCCTCAAACTCCGTATGAGATATGGAAAGTAAGGAAACTGAGTCTTAAACACGTTAAGATTTGGGGATGTCCAGCTTATGTCAAGTAAGTTGACCCAGATAAGCTGGAATATCGATCCGTAAAATGTAGTTTTGTGGGATATCCTAAAGAGACTTTAGGGTATTACTTTTGCACCGATCATCGGGTGTTTGTCTCCAGACATGCTACCTTCTTGGAAAAGGAGTTTATCCTTGAAGGAAACAGGGGGAGAAAAATTGAACTTGATGAAGTTCAAGAAGCACAAACTACTACAGATCGAGTGGAAACACCTGTTCTGACTGAACAACCTTTTGTGAAACAGCCCATTCATAGATCAGGGAGAGTGTCTCGCCAACCTGAGAGGTAATATGGCCTTGTCATTGAGAATGACAATGAGTTTTCAATCATTGATGATGACGACCCTGTAACCTATAATGAGGCTATGAGTAGTGTTGACTCAGAGAAATGGCATAGTGCCATGAAATCCAGAATGGAATCTATGTATACGGTATACAAAAGATAGATTATAGCAGATGGCCAGGTGGAGACCTTTAAGGCCAGGCTTGTGGCAAAAGGATTCAAACAAAGGCAATGGATTGACTTTGATGAAACCTTTTACCTGTAGCCCTGTTAAAATCAGTTCGGATTTTGCTTGCGAATGCTGCTTACTGCGACTATGAAATCTGGCAGATGGCCAGATGGTTTTCTTTCCAAGGGAAATGAAAACCTAGTGTGTAAGCTGCTGCGAACCATATGTGGTTTAAAGCAAGCTTCTCGAAAGATGGAACATTCGTTTTGATGAGACAATCAAAGAGTTTGATTTTATCAAAAACGCAGATGAACCATGCGTCTACAAAAGGGTTAGTGGGAGCGCGGTAACATTTCTTATATTGTATTGAATTAGAGTTGACACACATAACAACATAGCAGACCCACTCACAAAGCTACTTTATGAAAGTCATTTTGATCGTCAAGATGGGTATTAGATACCAGAGTGATTGGCTTTAGTACAAGTGGGAGATTGAAAGGAATATGTCCTAAGTCCAATCATGTATTAGGATTTAGGAATAACTTTTATGTAATCTGTTTTGATTTCATTGATATTAATAAAGACTTGTTTTGTTTTTATTACGGGCTTTATCTATTTAAGTGTTTAAATAAGATATACCATAGTTTAGAGTAAAGCTTTTTATGGATTATGATGAGATCATAATAGTGAGACCTAAAAAGATGATAACTCTAAACTTAAATAGTTCCTGGTCATAGGATTACTAACTGGTAATTAATAATCCGCAGAGATCGGTACATACTATGCTTGCTTCATTATGAAGGATGTCTGTTCTCATAGACGTTTGTGTGGTGACACTATAGCTAGTATGTAGGTGCTTATTATGGAATAAGTTCACTGAACATGACTCGCACAGCTGAACAACTGATGGAGTTCACTCACGTGTCAGTAGTTGTTCACATAGTGATAGTTGTACAAGTATCCTTAGACTTAAGGTCATCATAGTCATCTTGTGTACACTGAACTATGCTTTGGTTTAGTTCTTAGTCTTCAGGGACAATTATTAAGGCTCTTCTGGGTATAGGAATTTGTACACGAAGATAGTGTATGATCAATAAAGGATCTACCCCTTCTAGTGAAGGAAGCGAATGTTCAAGGCTGATCCACTTATGCTAGTTCAGGAATCTCTGGCCAGAGTGAATGAAATTAGAAAGGAGTTTCTAATTTGCATAGAACTACGCATAGTAAATGGTAACAAGTGTTTGAATTAGATAGGCTTGACACGAGATCCATGCCTTGTATTTAATCGGGACATTGTAGGGTAGAAGGAGTTTATTGTACGGTAATTATTCACTGAATAGGTTCTTGATATTCTAAGCAGTGAATTCATATTATCCGGATAGTCGCGATATGCTGAGAAGTATCCCTCACGATGTAGAATAAATGTGATTAATTAATTAATCAAATTTAATAAATTAGAGAATTTATATAAATAATGATAAAATAGTTTTATTATTATTTATTTCTACTACCGGCTTAATATTGAACCTACAGGGTCACACCATAAAAGGAGAATGATTTAATGGTGGAGAAATTAATTAATAATGGCTAAATAATTATTTATTTGTGAAATAAATAATTAATTGGCAAATTTAATAATTGATTAAATGAGACTTAATTGATTATAAATTAATTAAGAAAAGTTCTTAATATTATTAATTAAAGGATTTAATTTTTGGAAATTAAATCAAGAGAGAGAATTATTTCTAAAGTGTTTAGAAAAAGGATTAATAATTAAAAGGTGTTTTAATTATTAATGAGAATAATAAATGGGAAAATAATAATAATATTTATGGGAAAATTTCAGCTGAAAATTTTGCCTATAAATACACTATTATAGACCCTATTTTATTCCAACCCACATCGTACCCCAAAACCCAAAAAGTTTGGAAAACCCAATTCTCTCCACCTCCTTAACATCGTTTTCTTGGTGGATACCGGTGGAGTGCTTCACACTTGAGGAGCAACTGCTAAGGATCTCTGATCGTTGTCTCAGAATAATTTTAAAAGGTTAGATTCGATCCCTCGAATTTTTATTCACGATTTATATACTTTTATTTGGATTTTATATGTGTAAAAGTGTTTTACCATGCCCCGCTGCGTTAAAAATCCAACAGAATCACCAGTCATGTGTCTTGAACATCCACTATCCAAGTACCAAAGATTCCTTCTGTTTCCCTGCACACATCAAAATCAAATCAAGTTGATTTTGGTACCCAAGTTTCCTTGGGTCCTGCCTTGTTAGCTTTCTTCTTCTGTTTCTTAGGTCTTAACTCATTTGACTTAGGAATTTCAGATTCTTGCTTAGTCATTTGGGTTAGGCCTTTGAAACCACTAGATACAACAGAATTATCATGCATGTTATGGCTAACAGGAAATGGCATGCTTGGTGCAAACATGTTATTCCAGTAAGGCATGCTAAATGGCATTTGAGGCATATTGTATGCAGCATAATATGGATTAAGTGCAAATGGCATATTAGCAAACTGTGCATTCATGTTCTGTGTAGGCATAGCATTAACAGGCATGGGAGGCATGGCATTCATGTTAGAGAATTGAGGCTGAGCAGACATGGGAGTAGGCATGGCAGATTTGCAATTAACAGACAAATGATTTACACTACCACATTTGATACAGATTTTTCTAGGGGCATATTTGTCAGGTGTGTAGTTATTATGTTTGTTAATCCCTACTTTACCATTCCTATTGTTTTTCCTTTTAGTCTCTGTTTTTACCTCTATCTTTTCAAGTCTGTCACTTAACTGTTTGACAGTCATGTGACCAACATTAGTCTTCTTCCCTTTCTTGGCTTGACTTGACTCTCCTGAAACAAAGTTCTTGGAAACAGACCCATACTTTTCATTTAGCTTGGTTAATTTGGCTTTGCTAATGGGTTTGCTCACAGCCGACGGATGAGGATTTTTATCATTCAACGGATAATACTTTTTGTTATCGGACGGATAGTTCTCATCATCTGTCGAGTCTACATCTGTCAGCAATCCATCTACCAAAATAGGTTCTAGTTTCTCCTTATTCTTTTTCCAGGCTTCATCACAAAAAGACTCAATTCCTTGAACCTTGGTGATTTGAGCATGAACATCTCTGGATGTTTTCCATGCTTTAATCACCTCCTGTTCACGATCGAGCTGCTTCTTTAAAATTTCTTCCTTTTTCAAGGACTCGGTTAATTCCTCCTTGGTAATTCTACACTCAATTTTTAGTTTTTCAAACTCAACAAACTGAGACTCAAGCACATTATTCCTCTCACTCAAAAACAAGTTGTTTTCTTTGACTTTAGTATTTTCTTTAGTGAGGGACTTAAGTGTAACACGCAAATGATACAATTCTGTAGACATGTCATTTATTGCATCATTACACTCAGCTTTAGATAAATGTGCAAGGTTTGTAGTGATTACCTGATTGCTTGAGGAACTTGTCTCTGTTTCATCAGCTAGATTGACATAGCTGACATCCTCATCTTCATCCAAACCTTCAGCTGCCCAGCCATTCTCTTGTGTAATAAAAGCCCTTTTCCTTCTGTTTAAGTAGATCAAAGTATTTTTGCTTATAATCCACAGACTCAAATCTTTTCTTACTGGAATCTGACTTTCTACACTCATTTGCAAAATGCCCTGCCAAGCCATATTTGAAACACTTGAATTTTGATTTATCCACCATGTTTTTATTTGGCTTGGCAGCTCCAAAGTTCTTCTTGAACTTGAGCTTGGCAAATCTTCTTGAAAGGAATGCTAGGTGCTCATCAATGTCCTCCATGTCATCTTGGCTCAATGAATCTTCACTTTCTGCAGCTGGCCCTTTACCCTTGCTTTCACAGGCCTTTGAAGTTGATTCCACAGCTTCCATCTTCACTTCCTTCTCCTTTTGCAGTTCAGCCACTAGTGCAATGGATCCTCCTTTCTTCTTTCCTCTCTCCATTCTTTCATCCTGCTCTATCTCAAGCTCATAGGTCTTCAGAATGCCATACAGTCTCTCCAAAGTAAACTCCTTATAATCTTGTGAGTTTCTCAATGAGACTGTCATTGGTTTCCATTCCTTTGGAAGAGATCTGAGAAATTTCAGATTGGAGTCTTTAGTCTAATAGACTCTTCCATGCAATTTAAGAGCATTTAGTAGCTTTTGGAATCTACTAAAAATGTCAGTGAGTGACTCACTTTCTTCATTGTGAAAATGCTCATATTGCTGAATCAGGAGCTGCATTTTATTTTCTCTTACTTGCTCAGTACCATCACAGATTATCTGTATTGTGTCCCAAACTTCCTTCGCAGTCTTGCAGTTGATGATGTTATCAAACATGTCTGCATCAACACCATTGAATAGAATGTTCATGGCCTTTTTATCTTTCCTGACTTGTTCAATATCAGGATCAGACCATTCATGCCTTGGCTTTGGAACAGATGGTTCATTTCCTGTTGCAGCTGTCATAGGAACATGAGGGCCTCTTTCTATGCAATCCACATAGGCCTCAGCTTGAGAAAGCATATGAAGATGCATCTTTACCTTCCAATGATGGTAATTATCTTTATCAAGAAAAGGAATCTTGACTCCAACATCTTTCTTGTTCATCTTGCTGAATTGTTTTGATCTTTAAACTCTTTGTAGATTAAGAGCTTGCTCTGATACCAATTGTTAGTCCCTTAACAATATAGCAAGAATTACAGAAGGGGGGTTGAATGGAATTCTTGAACCTTTTTCTTGAAATAAAAATGTTCAACTCGATTATGGATATATTTGTTTTGATTAGCACAATGCGGAATGTAAACTTGAATGAATCAAAACATAAGTAATTAAAAACAAGAGGCTTTAAAAACTTTCTGGTGGATTTAAACAATTCCACCAGAGATATATTTAATATATCGAGAGGACTCTGTGTGCAGAAATGCTCACAGCTGCTTACAAAATAGAACTACTAAAAACACAGGAAATGTTAAAGATAGTGCTTACAAAGATTTCTCTGTTGTTGTTTCTTAGCTATCTCAGTTATTTCTATTTGCTACTCTCTTGGTTTATATATTACCAAGATTACAAAGTCAAAAGAACTGAACAAATATAAAATCTAACAGTCTTGATCTTTGCTGCTTTTCGTCCTCTATTACCCAGTTAATGGGCTTCCACAGTGTACTTGTATCCAACTCAACGGCTGTGTGTCAGCTTTCACTGTTCAACTGATGTTTGAATCTTGATATGATCATCAGTCAACTTTCAGATCATCCGTCGATGACTTAATTGATCATCCGTTGACTGCTATGTTATAACATCCGTTGATAGCTATTTGATCATCCGTCAAAGCTTTGTTAAGCATCCGTTGGCAGCTATTTTGGCACTTGACTTCATTTCACTTATACAGAATTACAAGACATTGCTTATGTACAGTTAATCAACCTATTCTGCATATCTAGTTAAAGTCAACATGACTTATATGCTACTTCAGATTCTATACAAAGGTGCATACAACACTGTGCTACAAACTTATTATTACATAAGCTACTCACTCGATGGATAATAAGTTAATCATCCGTCGGGACTATAATGAGTTATCCGTCGGGACTATAATTCTTATCCATCAAGTGCTACATTATTTTACTAAGTAAAATCTACTTAGATGTTTTGTTTAGGTAATCATCAAGTACACAACATATTCACAACAACGTGTAGGTCGCTCCACACTTTACGCAAAACGATACCCTGAAAGGGAATGAACGAACTTAACTTTTTCAAAATCTTATACGGTTTCCCAAAAGTTGGGGGGCAAATGATAGGGATAAATAAATCCTGATTGTGTAATTAAATATTACATTAATTATACATGATTTGGGCTATTAGGCCCAATAAGAAGATGTATGATAGACCAGATCAGGCCTGATGGAACAAGGAAGGCCCAAAACCCTGATTATTAATTAATTTCGTAATTAATTAATAAGGGAGAAAACAACTATTAAGATAAGTCCTAGTGGGGATATAAATCCTTGTAGATTGGCCTCCAAGGAACCCCATGGGATAAAGAATCAGCTTCCTACTTTCTAGGACTCCAAAGTCCATTCTAATTCAGAGACTTGACCACCAAGTCTCCTATACCAAGTCCAATTCAAGGACCACCAACATCTATATAAGGGGCCTCATCCCACAAATCAGAACTACGTTTTTTGGCTTGATTCTCTAATTCACAGAGATACGTAGGCATCTCGTAAAGGCAGAGTTAAGTTACGAAACACGAGAGCAGTCATTAAAGGCCTTGAGCTCCCGAACCTTAGTAATAAATACAGCAAATACTAACCCTAGTTTTTTATCCATAACAGGCATGAAGGTTCGTATGTTAAGCAATTCCATTTCAGTAATCTGTATATGGTATATATGTATTTGTGGAGTAGTATTGTATATGTTTGGTTCATATCTGGGAATTCAACAATCAATGGTTTACCAAAAATAAGGCTTACGGGTCAAATATCAATAAGAAGAATCAGGTTTTAGGGTTAAGTACTTCATAGCACTAGCAATATAAGACATAACTATTTCAAATATATATCAAGAAGGTTTAAGAATTACTTGTAGTTCAACAAGGAAGATCAGAAATACTTGCCTTATCTCAATCTGCTTTCACTTTACTTGCAGTCATTTATTGATCCTAACTCACTGACCACTTGCTTTCCTTTCTACATCTCGCTTCCTCTGTTGGATATTATAAGTATTTATCAATACTTATTATCATCTCATTTGATTCGTTACAAGCTTCTATCTACCATTCGGTTCACCCAAATCCGATTTACGGATTGAAAGTTACGATAAAAACAGTCAAATAATATACATATAAGCTTATTACACTTCAATCAGATCACATATAGCACATATCATGTAAGATATTCGATAAAATAATTTTTCAAAGAAGATTCAGGGTGAAAATGATTTTCCGGGAATTTAATACGAATTTTTGAACATTTTTCGGAATTAAAACTATTTAATAATAATTATCGAGCTTTGAAAACAGTTTAGAATAAAATTTTAAAGCTCGAAACTATTTTTCAGAATTTTTAAATTAAAAGAAATAATTAAATCTAATTAAATAATTAACTAAAAATAATTAATAACTAATTAAATCAATTAATCAATTAATATTTAAATTAATTGACTAATTAAATAATTAGTTATTAATTAAAATTAATTAAATAAATAATTTATATTTGTTTTTGAATTAAAAATAATTTTCAGAATTAAAAATAATGAATTTTGGAATTTTAAATAATTAAAATAATTTTCTGAAAATAAATATAAACAGAAATATAATTTTTGCAAATTTTTAAAGTAAAAATCATGTTTTTATAAGTTTTTAAAACTGGAATACAAAATTTGTAAATATGGCAAACTACCAAGGGTTAAATTGGAATTGTTCCCCCGGTCATCTTCCCCGACGAGCCGCCGTCGGTCAGTGGCCATTAATGGCGACCACCCAAAAAATTACCCAGAAATATACCAAAATAACATAATTTATTTTTCGTGATTCCAGTTTGGCCAGAAGAACCCGATAAAAATCCCTCCGCCGCCGAGTTCCAAACTCCGGCGAGCTCGAACCACCTATCCCCCGTTCTTCAAACTTACACCATTCATTTCCATTTTAAACTATCTATTCATTGGTACAAACCAATTAAACTAATATTACCTGGATTAAAAACACCTAATTTCAATCAAAAACACTCAAGAACATTCAAACCCTAATTTAAATAATTCGAGAATCAAACTCAATTTTCTATATGTTATTGAACTCCAAATTCAACATATAATATACCAAAATGACCAGAATAAAATTATCTACAAGATACAATCATTAAATCACATAAACAACATCAAAATCAAAAATTCAGTTTTTAATCATAATTTAATTCGAATTTAAATAAATATATTGAAAAATACCTTTGATTTCTGCAGTGAAATTGATTGTAGAATCTGAAAGTAATTTTCACAAGCTTCGATTCGATTACTCACACGCTTGATTTCGATTTCGATAAAGCCTTCGTTTTTAGGTTTGATTTTGAAGAACACGTTTAATATTAGGGTTTTTCTTTGTAAATTTTATAATTTTAATGTTTGTTTATGATTATCTATATAAAATAAAATACGATAAAGGCCATTTTTACTTACAGAATATTGGCACATCTTTGGATCATATCAGATACAAAAATAGGTTACTTAGCCGCTAAGTAATAATAAAACCGATCCAATTCCGTACCAGTTTAGGATAATTATCAAGACTAGGTTTTTTATTACACACTTACGAGAAGATAAGATAATAGTTTAATCAAAATATCCCGTTTCTCGAGGATACGGGTTTTATCGATTCACCGAAACAAATATCGTATCGAAAATTTTACGTCGGGACCCGCACGAGTAAAACCGTACTCCGGATCAAAAAAGTCAAAATATGGAAAATGCTCAGAATAATCAAATTAGGTTAGGAAGGAGTTTCCCGAGATTTTCGGGTTGTAAAAACGTAAAAACAGTTGAAGTTGGATGATTCCCAGTTATACAAAATAGTTTATAATTACTCGGAAAAATAATTTATTAAATATATAAATCCTTTATAAATTCACATAATAACATATAAATTACCAGAAAAATATCAAAATTATCTATACTTTATTTTGGACATATAAAATACAAAATACTAAAATTTTATCACATATAAACATCCACACATCAATTCCAATTACCAGATAATTCACCAAAAATTCATATAATAATCACATAAAAATTATTTATTAATAAAAAGAATTACACGATATATTCCGGATATTACATCCTTCCCCCTTAAAAGGATTCTGTCCTCAGAATCTCCTAAGTAAACAAATGAGGGTACTTTTCTCGCATATCACTTTCTAACTCCCAAGTGGATTCTTCAACCCTTGGGTTTCTCCATAGTATTCTTACGAAATTTACAACTTTATTTCTAAACACTTTCTCTCTCTTTTCTAGAATCTCTGTTGGATTCTCTACATAAGACAAATCTGCCTAAAGTTCTATTGGCTCGTACTCGATTACATGCTTAGTGTCTAGATTTTACTTCTTAAGCATCGTTACGTGAAATACATTATGAATGTGCTCCATATGCGGGGGTAACGCCAATTCGTATGCTACCTTGCCGACACGCTTCAAAATTTCAAAAGGTCCAATGTATTTAGGACTTAGCTTTCCTTTCTTTCCAAATCTAGACATCCCTTCCATGGTGACACCTTTAATAACACCAGATCTCCTTCTTCAAGTTCCATGTCCTTTCTGGATTTATCCACGTATTTCTTTTGACGATCCTGTGCAGCAATCAACCTTTTCCGAATGACTTCAACAACTTCTTTTGTTTGTTGTACCAATTCCGGTCCAAGTATCTTACGTTCTCCGACTTCGTCCCAATATACTGGTGATCAACATTTGCATCCATAAAGAGCTTCATAGGGAGGCATTCGGATGCTGACGTGATAACTGTTGTTGTAAGAATATTTTACTAAGGGCAAATGCTCATCCCAACTTCCTTTGAAATCAACGGCACAAACACGTAACATGTATTCAATTGTCTGAATCGTTCTTTCACTTTGGCCGTCAGCCTGTGGATGATAAGCTGTACTCATATTTAATCTGGTTCCCAAACATTCCTGAAAGCTTCTCCAAAATCTTGAATTGAATCCTGGATCTCGGTCCGATACAATAGACACAGGTTCTCCATAATGAACTACTATTTCCTTCAAATACATGTGAACCAACTTGTCTAATGAAAATATTTCATTATTAGGCAGAAAATGAGCTGATTCGGTTAGTCTTTCCACTATAACCCAAATAGCATCATGGTTCGCTTTCATCCTTGGTAATCCAACTATAAAATCCATAGCAATGTGCTCCCACTTCCACTCTGGAATTTTTAACGGTTGCAATAATCCACTTGGTCTCTGGTGCTCTGCCTTAACTCTTTGACACATATAACATTTGCTAACTCATTCCGTAATTTCTCTTTTCATATCTAGCCACCAATAATTATCTTTTAAATCTTTGTACATCTTGGTACTTCCTGGATGGATTGAATACTTTGAGTTGTGAGCTTCCTATAGAATTTCATTCTTTAACTCTGCCACTAGTGGAATCCAAATTCTGGAAGAAAATTCAAGAATAACTTGTTCATCCTTCTGAGTGCATAACACTTCTCCCACCAAACGATTGATATCCTGATCCATTATTTCCTCTTGACAATTCTTTATCTTCTCTAATAATTCTTGCTGAAAAGTCATATTATACATCTTTGCTTCATTAGGCTTGCAGATTCTGACTTCCAATTCTAATTTTTGAAATTCCTCATATAACTCTTCAGGTACTGTTAACACATTCAATCTCTCCTTTCAGCTTAATGCATCTGCCACTACTTTTTTTTTTCTTGGGTGATAGTTAATCGTGCAATCATAGTCTTTGATCAACTCCAACCATCTTCGTTTTCTCATATTAAGTTTCTTTTGCGTGAATATGTACTTCAAACTCTTATGGTCCATATAAATCTCACATCTTTCTCCATATAGATAATGTCTCCAAATCTTCAATGCGAATACTATTGCCGCTAGTTCCAAGTCACTGAATACGCTAAGCTGAATGCTCCTAGAAGCCAGATCTTGATGGAAATCGAGAAAGATCGAGATATTCGTTGGCCTAAGCCCTTGAAGGCTGATCCTGCCAAGCTAGTTAAGAGCAAGTATTGCATATTTCACAAAGATGTCGGTCATGACACCGATGAGTGTAGATAACTGAAAGATGAAATTGAGTTCCTCATTCGAAAAGGAAGATTGAACAAATATACTGGAGATGGAGGGGATAGGAATAACAATGGAAGAAAGAACTTTGAAGATCGTAGGAGGGACCAAGACGATCAGGGGCAGAATCCCTAGCCTAGGGGACCGGTGATAAATACAATCTTCGGAGGACCACGACCCCGAGGGCCTGTGATAAACACAATCTTTGGAGGACCAACTGCTGCTGGGTTATCCAAGAAATCCAGGAAAGCTTATGCCCGAGAAGTTATGCATATTGTTGGGGAAGCCCCGAAGAGGGCCAGGACAGGAGTAACAATGTCTTTTGATGATTCTGATCTGGAGGGTGTGAAATTTCCCCATGACGACCCGTTGGTTATAACCCCGATAATTGGAAACAGCCCAGTGAGAAGGGTCCTTGTGGATAATGGTGTTTTAGTGGATATCTTGCTCCATGACACCTTTTTGAGGATGGGATATAATGACTCCCAATTGACCCCAATCGACATGCCAATATATGGGTTTGCGGGAGTGGAGTGCCCCGTAGAAGGGATAATCAAGTTGCCAATAACCATAGGACAGGAACCAAGGCAAGCAACTCAGATGTTAGACTTCGTGGTGGTGAAGGCTAGTTCGACTTACAACACTATCATGGGAAGAACAGGGATACACACCTTCAAGGTAGTCCCTTCTTCTTACCATTCAGTTATGAAGTTTCCTACCCGGGATGGGATCGGAGAAGAGAGAGGAGACCAAAAAATGGCTAGAAGCTGTTATGTGGCCTCTTTGAGGGCATATGGAGTTGGGGGGCAGGTTCTTCCTATTGAAGATCTGGATATCTGAGAGAATGATGAGAAAAGAGGAAAGCCAGCAAAAGACTTGGTTTCAATTCCTTTAGCCCCCGAAGATCCTGAGAAGGTGACTTTTATTGGAGCAACACTCGAGGAGCCCCTTAGAGGGAAGTTGGTGAAATTTTTGCAAGAAAATAGTGACGTATTTGCATGGTCAGTAGCTGATATGCCAGGCATAGACCCAGAACTGATTACTCACAAGCTGAATGTGGACCCAAATCAGAAGACAGTGAAATAAAAGAAAAGAAGTTTTGCTCCAGAAAGGCAAGAAGCTATAAAACAGGAAGTGGAGAAGCTCTTAGAGGTTGGTTTCATTGAGGAGATCCAATTTCCAGAATGGTTAGCAAACCCTGTAATGGTGAAGAAGGCCAATGGAAAATGGAGGATGTGTGTGGACTTCACTGATCTAAATGATGCCTATCCTAAGGACTATTTCCTGTTACCAAGGATTGATACTTTGATAGACGCCACTGCTGGGCATGAAATGTTGAGCTTCATGGATGGATTTAGTGGATACAATCAGATTAAGATGTACAAGGATGACATTCCAAAGGTATCATTCATCACTGACTTTGGTGTTTATTGTTATCTTGTTATGGCATTTGGTCTTAAGAATGCATGAGCCACCTATCAAAGGTTGGTAAATAAAAATTTTAAGGATCTTATTGGCAAGACTATGGAAGTCTACGTCGATGACATGTTAGTCTAGAGTCTAGTAAAGACTGATCATATAACCCATTTGAGGGAAGCTTTTGAGGTCCTGAGGTACCACAAGATGATGTTAAATCCTACAAAGTGTGCTTTCGGAGTAGGATCTGAAATTTTTTTGGGATTGATGGTCTCCAAGAGAGGGATCGAGGCCAACCCCGATAAAATAAAGGCAATCCTGGACATGGAACCACCAAAAACTGTCAAGGATATTCAGAAGCTCACAGGAAGGGTTGCTGCGCTGGGACGATTCATCTCCAAATCAGGAGACAAGTGCTTGTCATTCTTCAAGTTAATAAAAAAACATTAAGGACTTTGTATTGAGTGAGGAAAACCAGAAGACTTTCGAGGAGTTAAAGAAATATATGGCCCAGGTCCCGTTGTTGGCCAAACCAGCTTTGAATGAAGTTTTATACTTGTACTTGGCCGTTTTAGAGAGTGCTTTGAGCGCTGTGTTGGTTAAGGAGGAACTGAAAATCCAGAAACCCGTCTACTATGTCAGCAAAATTCTGCATGGAGCTGAGTTGAATTACTCAACTATTGAGAAATTTGCTCTAGCCTTGGTAATGGCTTCAAGAAAGTTACGTCCTTACTTTCAGGCTCATAAAATTGAGGTACTAACAAATCAGCCCCTGAGAAATATCATTCATAGTCCCAAGGCTAGTGGGAGGTTGATCAAGTGGGCAATAGAGCTGGGAGAATTCGACATCAAGTATAAACCACGAACGGTAATAAAGGCCCAGGCATTAGCTGACTTCATGGTGGAATGTACCATACCCAACCAAGAAGTCGGGGGGGCAGGAAGATACCATACCTCAAGACAAGGAAGTTGACAAGAGGGACAAAGAAAAGGATGATAAGGAGAAAGAATATTGGGTTCTCTATTTTAGTGGAGCATCAAAAATAAATTCAAGTGGAGCAGGTTTGGTTTTACAAAGCCCTGATGGGTTCTTAATTGAGTATGCCATGAAGTTAGACTTCCCAACCACAAACAATGAGGCGGAATATGAAGCTCTGATAGCTGGCCTCGGCCTAGCAGGAACACTTAGAGTCAAGAACTTAAAAGTCCGTGGAGACTCGAAGCTGATCGTATCCCAGGTAAAGGGAGAGTTTGAGGCAAGGGATGATACGATGGCTAAGTATGTCTGCCTGGTAAGGGCTGTGATGACCCAATTCGATGAATGTCATGTTGAGCACATTCCAAGGGAGGAAAATGCTAAGGCAAATGCATTATCAAAGTTTGCTTCATCTGAGATAGAAGAAAGTTCAGGAAGTGTATACTTCCACGTTTTGAAGACACGAAGCATCGATGTTAAGCTTGTAGCTCCTATAGGCCTGGGGACGTCATGGATAGATCCTATTAAAGCCCACATTCAAACTGGTTGGTTGCCAAATGATCCTACTGAAGCACGGAAGTTAGTTGTTCGAGCACTAAGGTACACTTTGATAGATGGGATTCTGTATAAAAGATCTTTCGTGGTTCCTTACTTAAGGTGTCTCAGGCCCGATGAGGCACGCTTGGCTCTTGAAGAAGTACATGAAGGTATTTGTGGGCAACACTTGGGGGGCAGGGTCTTAGCTCATAAGATAACCCGTTTAGGCTTCTATTGGCCAGAAATGATGGCTCATGCCAAAGAATATGTGAAAAAGTGTGACCGCTATCAGAAGTATGCACCAGTCGTTAGACAACATCCCGCGATGCTGACCTCTATCAACTCGCCCATCCCCTTTTCTATGTGGGGAATGAATATTCTAGGGCCTTTCCCCATGGCCACGACACAAAGGAAATTCCTGATTGTAGCCATTGATTATTTCACCAAGTGGATTGAAGCCAAACCCTTGGCCAAAATCACAACTAAGCAGGTTGCACAATTCCTGTGGGAAAATATTATGTGCTGGTATGGAATTCCCCGCATTCTAGTCACTGACAATGGAACACAATTCAACAATGAGGAACTCAAGAAGTATTGTGAGGAGAATGAAATTGAGTTGTGATTCACCTCTGTGGCTCACCCGCAAGCCAATGGGCAAGCGGAAGTGGCGAATTGAATAATCCTGGATGGACTAAAGAAGAGGATCGAGAAGTCAAGGAATAACTGGGTGGATGAAATGCTCCCAATACTATGGGCCTATAGGACTACCTGCAGAGTCACGACTGGGGCAACTCCCTTCATGTTAGCATATGGTGCAGAAGCAGTTGTTCCTGTAGAGATATCACATTCCTCCCCCAAAATTCAAGCTTTCAATGTTGAGGAAAATGAAGAAGGGCAAAGGTTAGCCCTGGATCTAATTGATGAAGTACGAGATGAGGCACATGCGAAGATAGTGGAATATCAGAAAAAAGCTTCATTCTACTACAACCTAAGGGTTAAAGAAAGGTTCTTCAAACAAGGTGACTTAGTCTTGAGGAAAGTGGAAGCTTCTGGTGTAGGGCAGAAAGGGAAACTTTCCCCAAATTGGGAAGGGCCATACAAAGTCAAGAGCGTTCAGGGTAGAGGAACCTACAAGCTGGAGACTATGGATGATTTTGAAGTCCCGAGAACTTGGCATGCCCAAAACCTGAAGGTTTACTATGTGTAGAACAGTTAAAGTACGATTGACAAGTAGGTTTTAAAAGCACCTTGAAGCTTTGCTTGCTTAGGATTTTTTATATAGAAGATATGTTTAGATTTTATCAGGGTTGAACCCATTTCATGTAAGGTATCGAGAATACCAAGTATAATAAAAAGCGTTCGACTTAATCTTAGCCATATTAGATTGATGCATTGTGAAGGATAAAACCAAGTTATAAACTTGAGTTTGAAAAATCGGAAAAAATATGACGATGCTTGAGCAAATACAACTGAGAATAATAAAAGTCAATTACAAAGTTCAATATTGTCTAGGAAAGAAGAAATACATAAAACTTAGGCCTTGGAAGGCTCAGATTCTTTGGAACCACTATCCGAAGTCTCCTCGGATGTCTCTCCAGTCGGTCCCTCGGATGTCTCTTCAGAAGTCTCCGCAGAGGTTCCCTCGGAACTATCCTCGGACGCCTTGGAGGCCGCAGAAGATGCTGGTTTAGGAGACGCTGGCTTTGGAGGCTCTTCTACCCTGGCCTTCTTTATAACGGGCTCAGTCTCCTCCTCAGAAGAAGATTCCTCCTCTTAAGAGCTGGATTTAAGCTCCTTCCTTTTTTGGCCTTGGCCTTGACTCCCCGTTGGGCCGTCCTTAATCAAATTGGCGAGCTTATCTACAACACCCCCAAGTGCTGGGACTTTCATAGGGCAGGGGAAAGGAGTTTGTTCAAGAACCTCAGGAAATTCTTCCTGGATAGCCTCCACAGCAGCGTCCCAGCCTTCCTTATAGCTGACTGGATGTAGGAGGGCGTCATGCTCCACCATTAAATCCTTAAATTCCTGAGTATCCATCCCGCCGTTAAAAGCTTTGTCTTTTTGAGCCTTGAGGATAACATTCTCAGCCCGGGCCGTTTCAAGGTCAGAAGTTGATGAGGCAAGTTGGGCTTCAAGAGCCTCTATCCTCTGGTTGGCCTCCTCCAGCTTCTTGTTTGCATCCTCTAGGCCAACTTTCCAAGCCTTGGCTTGGTGAATCGCCCCTTGAAAATGGACGTTCGCCTACAAGATACAAAGTAAAAATGAGAAATGAGAAAATGTTTAGCAAAAAACTATGAATGCCAAAGGAAAAAGACGTACCGTTGCCAAAGCCTGAGCTCCGAAAAGCTCGTTAGCCTCCAAGTCCTGTTGAAAGACAAAGTATTGATAGTTAACTGGGGAAATGGAATGCATAGACCATTCATTGGCAAGCGTTGTGTTGCCAACAATCGAATCCTTGCCCCGGATTCCCCAAGCGGGTTGGAAAAAAGCCCCTGGTTTTTTTTTGGTACGTAAAAGTTGGTTGGGGCCTTCCTCTCCTGGTTCCTTTGCCTGGAGTCGGAACTCCGGGAAGCGATCCCCGAGGCGCGGGTCTTTGAAGACCTTTCCAGCACGCTTCATCCTGGTCGTTTCCAGGTCTTTAGGCTTTGTAGCCTCCTTAATCTTCTCAGCCACTACAACAAATAAGATAAGTGAGTTAAGAAATTAGCAAAGTAGAAGGTGAAAGAAATGAAGACAACTAGAGAATGAAGGAAACATACTCTTTTTAGAAATGAGAGAAAGGCCACGTTCTACAAGAACGGTCTCCCTGATAAGATCCCAAGAGTGGGAAGTCCCATTATCTTGAGCAAGGAGGTTGAAAGCTCTGGTCTCCTCCTCAGAAAAAACTATATCTATAGGGCTCCCATCTACGGCTAGCCCAAAAGACGAGCGAAATAGGGTGCCCCAATCGCCACCCTCCCAAAGGACGTACATAAAATCTTTCTTCCACCCCAAATTATTGTCAGGGATGGACTTCCCGTTCACTATGTCACTACTAGAAATAGTAGATACGACATCGGTGCTTAGACATCGGCATGTAATGCACCCGATGTTAAAAGCCTGTTTAACATCGGTTTAGAAAAAAGCGATGTTAAAAGCCTGTTTAACATCGGTTTTACATAGTAGCCGTTGTCTATGTTCAATTTTAAAATAATAACAAATTAATGTTTTTCACTTCAACATCGGTTATTTATGCTAACCGTTATCTATAACCATTTCTAAAAAATGACTAAATAAATATTTCAGTTCCCCCGCTGAGTACCCAAATTTTCCCCCGTAACAAAAAAGTTGAAAAATTATTTCCCCCTTCTCCCTTTACTCACACACCCATACATCTCTATCTCTGTCTCTATCTTCATCTTTATCTCTCTCCCTCTCTCCCCCAAACCTTGACTCTCCCTCTCTCTCAAACTCGCGGCTCTCTCTCTCTTTGCTGTCTCTCTCTCAGACCACCGCTCTATCTCAAAAACCCTAATTCTCTCTCTCAAATATCGAACTTCATCTCCTTCAGCTCTCTCTCTCTCTCTCTCTCTCTCTCTCTCTCTCTCTCTCCCTCTCTCTCTTTCTATCTCTCTCTGTCTCCTTTCTTACCGCTACTTTCTTGTAAACCTAATTTAAACCTAATACAAAATCACTGAATCGAGATTTGTCTCTCTCTTTCTCCACTCTCTTCCGTCTCCCTATCTATATCTTGATGGAAGCTTCGATTTATGTAAAATTGATTGGTAAAGGTTAGATTTCGGCCATGGTGAAAGCGATTGACGATGCTTTAAAGAAAGGGAAGGAGTTTTCCGTCATAAATCGGGCTAGAAATTGTTAGTATTATTTAATTTAGTAGCTTAAAATTGAGCCGAGAAAGCAAATATTTGGTTTGATTATGTATGTCAATTTTAAATTTATTTCAAAATTTTACGTTTTGATTTTAATGAAGCTTTTGTTTATAGGCCTGAAGCTTTGGAGCTTGAAACCAACCTTCAATCGGTAACATATATCTCTCTTTTAACTTTATTCACATCCATTGTGTATTTATATAGATCTGTCCGTGTATATTTATATTTGTATGTTCAATTTTGTTTATTCTATTATGTTCTGCTATTAAGTTTAGGTGTTAATAACACATTTAACTCTATATTTTTTGTATTAGATCTCTATGCTTTTATCATTAGGAGCTATGTCATTTGGACTGTTGTAACTTGGTGTTTTTCCTTTGATGTGTGGGTGGTGGCTGGATGTTTGTATTATAAGAATGCACCCTTTGAAAGTTCCAAGTCTGTTGTTGATAAGGATGCCAACACTAAGAAAAAGAACAAGTCTACTGACAGGAGCACATCGTCTACAGCTCCTTTGAATAAAGGTATGATATTACATGTAACCAAGTCTCTTAATACATTCAACATTTTGACTGGTATTTCCTTTTTGCTAATATTATTATAGTGAGATGTCAATACTAGCTGGCGAACTACCACAGGTGTAGATATGAGTGTACGGAACACTCCAAGTCACACAAACTTCACTTATGATAAAGATAACAGAAGAGGAATGGTGGTTCCTTTCAAGCCCCTCTCACTTGCATTTGAAAATGTGAATTACTATGTTGATATGCCTCCTGTAAGTCACCTGTCCTTTAAATTGATATTATAATATGCTGTTTTTCTATGAGAGCAGAACATATGGTGGTCAACGATTCTCACAGTAAAACCATTCGTTTGTTCAGGAAATGAAGAGTCAAGGAATCACAGAGCACCGTCTCCAATTGCTATGAGATGTGAGTGGTGCATTCAGGCCTGGTGTTTTGACAGCATTAGTGGGAGTGAGTGGTGGTGCTGGAAAGACCATGTTGATGGATGTATTAGTGGGAAGAAAAACCGGAGGGTATATCGAAGGAAGTATTAGCATTTCAGGTTATCCAAAGAACCAAGCAACTTTTGCTCGTGTCAGTGGTTATTGTGAACAGAACGATATCCATTCTCCATATGTTACCATTCATGAATCTCTTGTGTACTCGGCATGGTTACGTCTTGGTCCAGATGTGTCAAATAAAACACAAAAGGTTAATTCTCTTTTGCTTGCTGATTCTATTACAAATACGCCTCAAAACATTCACACTCTTGTTAAATACCTTATATGATTTTGACAAAAAGATGATGCTACAAAATCCCTATTTATGCAGAGCATTATTAACATTGCTGATTCATTTGTATATAGTGAAGAAAGATCTGCAGGTTTCGGAGAATCTGGGAAATGGGTTGCTGAATATGTATGTTAAGTCTGGAGATATGGATTCGGCTGAGAAATTGTTTGATGGGATTGACATGAAGACGGTTTTTTCATGGATGTCTATGATAGAGGGCTATATGCAGAAAGGTGATTGGGAAAGTGCCAGTGTGTTCTTTGATCGAATGCCTGAAAAGGATGTAACTGCCTGGAATGTGATGCTTAATGAATTCATCGCGGGGAATGATTTAGCTGCTGCTGAAGTTTTGTTTAGAAGAGCGCCAGAGAAAGATGTGGTTTCGTGGAACTGTATGATTGCAGGGTATGTTGAAAACAAGAACTTCACAAGATCTTTGGAGTTGTTTAAAGAGGTGATATTAGCAGATATCAGGCAGGATAGAATAACAATAAGTAGTCTTCTAGCTGTTTGTGGCTTTGCAGGTGTAGTGAATTTAGGTGAATCAGTTCATTCTATCATGAAGAAATAGAACATCATGGGGGAGGAAGTTGAAGTAGCTTTAATGGATATGTACAGCAAGTGTGGTGCTCCAGATGAAGCTATGAAGTCATTTGACGACATTTCCATAAAATCCGTGTTGGCCTGGAGTGCCATGATTGTTGGTTTGGCGATGAATGGTCTTTCCAGAGAAGCACTAGACTCTTTTGCACAGATGCATCTTTAGTGATCTATCAGAACCTGATTAATTGTTGTTAATCAGCTTACAAAGTAATCATCGAAAGGACCCCAGAGAGATAACTCTTGAAGGTGATGAGGATGTATATATGCTTGCATACTCAGATAATACATTTTTTGTGTCATTGAATAATTATTATTGATGCAATATATCGACTAAAAAATTTGTCATTTTATAGATCATCACAATCTGATAGGACAAGATATGGTTATTTCTTTTGATCAGGTACCACTATTACATATCCTTAAATTTCTAGTATTGATCTATATAATTAAGTTTTGCAATTAGTAATTTTGTTTCAATACAGAATGCAAGAAATTCTATAAGCTCCCCAGATTATTCTGTCCCTCGTGTGGGTGCAACTAGCAGTGCTGAACAACCTGATCCTTCTAATCAGGAGAGGCTTGATTTGCTAAGTGATAACCACGGTTCTATAAGTTACCCGGGAACTGAAATCAGGCGCGATGCTTCCCTTCAGTATTTTTCTGAAAATGATCTATTCCGAGAAGACCAAAGTGAAGACAGATTGGAACCAGATTGGGAATTAATGGAAGAAATAATGGAACAAATAGAAGCCGATACTCTAGCTGATGAGTTGGTTCCTGCAGTTTCTCCTCCACCTCAGCAGCACCAACAACCGACTTCTATCATGTCAGAGCAGGATCTCGAATTTTTAAACTCTGATAATGTCTATAGTAAGTTCAAAATTTTCAAAATAATCTACTTTAATGATCCAAATTGTTTTATAAAGAAGTCATGTTGTTTCCTTCAACTGCAGGCCATAAATCACCTACATTAGAGATCCATTCAACTCCACCACCTCAGCAAACAATGCCGGAGCAAAGGATCCAAAGTCATCATTATGATCACATAACAATATTAAGCAACAGGTATTGTCCATGTTTTGCTTTCAAAATAGTTGAAAATAGTTCTTTTAATTCTTTTTTTGGTTTTGTTTTATGTGTTTCAGGCTTATGAAGAAGAGGATTATTTGTAGTGGCATACTCCGTACCAAAAAGGAACGCCCCCGAGATGCTCTTGCCAGCTGGAGGTTGAACAAGAGGCTAAAAAAAGATGCAATCTTTTTTGAACCTTTGTTGACTGGTGGCTCCCTTTTTTTAGTTTCTTCACTTAAATTTGTTGGGCATCTTTTAATTAGATCTCTAAATGGATGTCTTCTGGTCCTGATGCTCCAGAGCTGAGGAATTCTGATGATGGAGTAAGTTTATAACTTTTGCTAATTTGTTCCTACTGCAGCTTTAGCGTTTTTGATCTTGAATTCGGAGTTGAATTCTCTGGAATCTTCAGAGCGATTTTGAAAGGAAATATAGATTTTAAATCTGAACCATGGCCATCGATTTCAGACGGTGCAAAAGATCTAATAAGGAAGATGCTTGACAGGTCTCCTAAACAGAGAATAACTGCTCACGAAGTCTTATGTGAGCCATTGATATGCTTGATAGTTAGTATACTTTTGTGAGATTTATGTAGAAACTCTTTGTATTGATGTGATTCATGAACTTGCAATTGAATTCTATTGCAGATAATGGTAGCTTATGTTTATATTGCATTGTTTGGTATTTTTTTTGTTTGTAAATGTAATTGGTTCATTGGATGTGAACAGTATCAGGATGGCATGCAATATACAAAATATTAACATCACATTGGTAAATATAAAATGATGTAAAAAATATAAGAAAGACATCAGGTAAAATAATATTAAATGAAAAAGAACTAAAAAAACTGATGTGAAATAGTCATTTGACATCGGTTCTGAAAAGAAACTCAATGTATTTTAAGTCAAATAACATCGGTTAGAAAAACTGATTGATGTTAAATAAAAAGATTTAACATCGGTTTCGTGAAGAACACCCATGTCTTATCCATCATTTCACATCGGGGGCTAATTTAACCGATGTCTGATTAAACATTTCACATCGACCAACTTATCTAACCGATGTCTGATCTAGCATTTCACATCGGTTTGTTCGAAAGAATTTTAATAAATGGCTTTTAGAGCTTGTAGGTTTCATGTTTTAATGGATAAATACCTCATAATATACTCATATTCACCTTAAAATAATGTAATATAAGCTGAAATTTGTTGCAAAGACATCATATTTAATCTTAAAACAGATGTATAGCACTGTAATAGACATCGGCTGTTAACCAATGTCAAAAGCTAATGACATTTAACATCACACGCGAAGACATCGGTTCAGATTTTTTTTAACATCGGTTCTGAACCGATGGCTGATCCCGTTTTTCTAGTAGTGTGTGGGGAACGGTTGGGCATTGGTTCAGAGAAACCCACCCCGGATTCTTGTCGGGACTATTCTTGAACTAAAAAATCTTTCTAAAAACGGCAACCGAAGTAGGAACGTTGTGCTTGGCGCATTGCGACAAGTAGCACAGAATCAACCTCCAAGAGTTTGGAGGGAGTGGCAAGGGCTGATCCCCATACCAGCTAATAAAACAGGGATAAATGGGTGAAAGGGGAGTCAATTACCTGCCCTTAGAGTGTCCTTGTAGACGCATAGTGTGTCCTTCCTCCATTGACAGGCCCTGTCGGCCTGATCCGCAAGAACTAGCTTGAAAGGTTCCTTGATTTTGAAACAACCACTCAACTTGTCCAGCTCCTTTGAATCCCGCAAGGCGCTGATATGGTCGTGCGCGTCCAAATGCGTATCAGACGGGTACTCGTCCCCTCGGGTGTTGATCATATCGATCAAGGAAGTGTACCTTGATCGAATGGGGAATTCATTGGACTTTCTGGCCACGTTCATCTTGGCCAAACGAGTCATTTTCTTATCATCCATCTGAAAAAGGGCACATAAGAAGACAATTTTAAACGCAAACTATGCAAAAGCAAGCTCAAGAAGAAAAAAGGGAAAAGTGTTTACCTGAAGTAATGCTGCTAAAAGAGGCTGGCTTGCTAAATGGAGGCTTTGGGGCTTTAAATACTCCGACCTACAGTTATTTCTCTGAGATCCTTAACAAAAGAAAAAAGAAGGAGAATTTAGAAATGAGAAAGTGAGGAGCAATAGACTCTACTCACTCCTTTATATAGGATAAAAAGTGAAGTTGAAGGGACAAAAAGCCCAGTAATAATAAAGGCCCAAAGAAGAAAGCCCAGAAATGGAACGTTCCAGAATACTCCAAGGAATTCCAAAGAAAATAAATAAAAATTCCCGAGAATTCTAGAGAATTCTAAAGAAGGTGTTTTAATATATTAAATCCAGATTAATATGGAAGAGGCCCAATGGGAGGCCCAAATCTAATTAGGATTTGGAAAAATAGAAGGCCCAAATCCAATTAGGATTTGGAAAAGTAGAGGCCCAAATCCAATTAGGATTTAGAAAAATACAGGCCCAAATCAAAGCCCTAAAAAGAGAAGGCCCAAACAAGGCCCAATCCAAATTGAATTAGAAGGAAGCCCAATACAGACCAGGATTGAGGTCGAATTCCAGGTCGTGAATTTTATTCGAATTCTTTCGAACAGACACCCAAAAATTACGGGTAAAAAAGAACAGGATTGAGGTCAAAAGCCAGGTAAATAAGACCAGGATTGAGGTCGAATTCCTGAATCAAGCACAATATTTTTCAAGAATAAGTACAGAAACCTCGACTAAAATCCAGGTCGAAGGTTCGACTAGGATCCTGGTCGAAATCCAGGTCGTGAATCCTAGTCGAAACCATTCGACCAGGAAACAAATAAGAACAGAAATCTCGACTAAGATCTAGGTCGAAGGTTCGACGAGGATCCTGGCCAAAATCCAGGTCGTGAATCCTAGTCGAAACCTGACGACCAAGAAGCAAAGAAAGACACAAATTTCGACCAAAATCCAGGTCGAAGATTCGACTAAGATCCTGGTCGAAATCCAGGTCGTGGATCCTAGTCGAAATCCTTCGACCAGGATTGAAAGGCTGGCCCGAAATTCGACTAGGATCCAGGTCAAAATTTTGACTAGGATCCTGGTCGAAAAAGGGCTGAAAATTTGAAAATATTTGTGAAAAATTGCAGAAAATTTGAAAAAATCTCGAAAAAAGGGAAAATTCCTGAAAAATACCAGAAAATTCCTAAAAATAGGGAGAAGGTAAGAAAATAAAAAGGGAATTTTTTAAACAACCCTGAAGCCGCATACAAGGCAAATCGTTATAAACGTGTAGGTTGCTCCACACTTTACGCAAAACGATACCCTGAAATGGAATGAACAAACTTAACTTTTGCGAAATCTTATACGGTTTCCCAAAAGTTGGGGACCAAATTATAGGGATAAATAAATCCTGATTGTGTAATTAAATATTACATTAATTATACATGATTTGGGCTGCTAGGCCCAATAAGAAGATGTATGATATACAGACCAAAAAGGTTAACACATTGATCGGGCCTGATAGACCAGATCAGGCCTGATGGAACAAGGAAGGCCCAAAACCCTGATTATTAATTAATTTTGTAATTAATTAATAAGGGAGAAAAATAGCTATTAAGATAAGACCTAGTGGAGATATAAATCCTTGTAGATTGGCCTCCAAGGAACCTCATGGGATAAGGAATCAGTTTCCTATTTTCTATGACTCCAAAGTCCATTCTAATTCAGATACTTGACCACCAAGTCTCCTATACCTAGTCCAATTCAAGGACCACCAACATCTATATAAGGGGCTTCACCCCACAAATCTGAACTACATTTTTTGGCTTAATTCTCTAATTCACAGAGATACGTAGGCATCTCGTAAAGGCAGAGTTAAGCTACGAAACACGAGAGCAGCCATTAAAGGCCTTGAGCTCCCGAACCTTAGTAATAAATACAGTAAATAATAACCTTAGTTTTTTATCCATAACAGGTATGAAGGTTCGTATGTTAAGCAATTCCATTTCAGTGATCTGTATATAGTATATATGTATTTGTGGAGTAGTATCGTATATGTTTGGTTCGTATCTGGGAATTCAACAATCAATGGTTTACCAAAAATAAGGCTTACGGGTCAAATATCAATAAGAAGAATCAGGTTTTAGGGTTAAGTACTTCATAGCACTAGCAATATAAGACAGAACTATTTCAAATATATATCAAGAAGGATCAAGAATTACTTGCAGTTCAACAAGGAAGATCAGAATACTTGCCTTATCTCAATCTGCTTTCACTTTACTTGCAGTCATTTATTGATCCTAACTCACTGACCACTTGCTTTCCTTTCTACATCTCGCTTCCTCTGTTAGACATTATAAGTATTTATCATACTTATTATCATCTCATTTGATTCGTTACAAGCTTCTATCTACCATTCGGTTCGCCCAAATCCGATTTACGGATTTAAAGTTACGACAAAAACTGTCAAATAATATACATATAAGCTTATTACACTTCAATCAGATCACATATAGCACATATCACGTAAGATATTCGATAAAATAATTTTTCAAGGAAGATTCAGGGTGAAAATGATTTTCCGGGAATTTAATACAAATTTTTGAACATTTTTCGGAATTAAAACGGGTCAACAAATCATTTTATAAATAATTACAAGGTTCGAATACCCGGATATGACTTTAAAATCATTTAATAATAATTATCGAGCTTTGAAAACAGTTTAGAATAAAATTTTAAAGCTCGAAACTATTTTTCAGAATTTTTAAATTAAAAGAAATAATTAAATCTAATTAAATAATCAATTAAAAATAATTAATAACTAATTAAATCAATTAATCAATTAATATTTAAATTAATTGACTAATTAAATAATTAGTTATTAATTAAAATTAATTAAATAAATAATTTATATTTGTTTTTGAATTAAAAATTATTTTCAGAATTAAAAATAATGAATTTTGGAATTTTAAATAATTAAAAATAATTTTCTGAAAATAAATATAAACAAAAATATAATTTTTGCAAATTTTTAAAGCAAGAATCCTGTTTTTATAAGTTTTTAAAACCGGAATATAAAATTTGTAAATATGGCAAACTACCACGGGTTAAATTGCAATTGTTCCCCCGGTCATCTTCCCTGACGAGCCGCCGCCGGTCAGTCGCCATTAATGGCGACCACCGAAAAAATTACCCAGAAATATAGCAAAATAACATAATTTATTTTTCGTGATTCCAGTTTGGCCAGAAAAACCCGATAAAAATGCCTCCGCCGCCGAGTTCCAAACTCCGGCGAGCTCGAACCACCTATCCCCCGTTCTTCAAACTTACACCATTCAATTCCATTTTAAACTATCTATTCATTGGTACAAACCAATTAAACTAATATTCCATGGATTAAAAACACCTAATTTCAATCAAAAACACTCAAGAACATTCAAACCCTAATTTAAATAATTCGAGAATCAAACTCAATTTTCTATATGTTATTGAACTCCAAATTCAACATATAATATACCAAAATGATCAGAATAAAATTATCTACAAGATACAATCATTAAATCACACAAACAACATCAAAATCAAAAATTCATTTTTTAATCATAATTTAATTCGAATTTAAATAATTATATTGAAAAATACCTTTGATTTCTGCAGTGAAATTGATTGTAGAATCTGAAAGTAATTTTCACAAGCTTCGATTCGATTACTCACACGCTTGATTTCAATTTCGATAACGCCTTCGTTTTTGGGTTTGATTTTCAAGAACACGTTTAATATTAGGGTTTTTCTTTGTAAATTTTATAATTTTACTGTTTGTTTATGATTATCTATATAAAATAAAATACGATAAAGACCATTTTTAATTACAGAATATTGGCACCTTTTTGGATCATATCAGATACGAAAATAGGTTACTTAGCCTCTAAGTAATAATAAAACCGATCCAATTCTGTACCAGTTTAGGATAATTATCAATATCAGGCTTTTTATTACACACTTATGAGAAGATAAGATAATAGTTTAATCAAAATATCCCGTTTCTCGAGGATATGGGTTTTATCGATTCACCGAAACAAATATCGTATCGAAAATTTTACGCCGGGATCCGCACGGGTAAAACCGTACTCCGGATCGAAAAAGTTAAAATATGGAAAATGCTCAGAATAATCAAATTAGGTTAGGAAGGAGTTTCCCGAGATTTTCAGGTTGTAAAAATGTAAAAACAGTTGAAGTTTCCCGGTTATACAAAATAGTTTATAATTACTCGGAAAAATAATTTATTAAATCTATAAATCCTTTATGAAATCATATAATAACATATAAATTACCAGAAAAATATCAAAATTATCTATACTTTATTTTGGACATATAAAATATAAAATACTCAAATTTTATCACATATAAACATCCACACATCAATTCCAATTACCAGATAATTCACCAAAAATTCATATAATAATCACATAAAAATTATTTATTGATAAAAAGAATTACACGATATATCCCAGATATTACATCCTTCCCTCTTAAAAGGATTCTGTCCTCAGAATCTCCTAAGTAAACAAATGAGGGTACTTTTCTTGCATATCACTTTCTAACTCCCAAGTGGATTCTTCAACCCTTGTGTTTCTCCATAGTATTCTTACGAAATTTACAATTTTATTTCTTAACACTTTCTCTCTCTTTTCAAGAATCTCTATTGAATTCTCTACATAAAATAAATCTGCCTAAAGTTCTATTGGCTCATACTCGATTATATTCTTAGAGTCTGGATTTTACTTCTTAAGCATCGTTACGTGAAATACATTATGAATGTGCTCCATATGCGGGGGTAACGCAAATTCGTATGCTACCTTGCTGACACGCTTCAAAATTTCAAAAGGTCCAATGTATCTAGGACTTAGCTTTCCTTTCTTTCCAAATCTAGACATCCCTTCCATGGTGACACCTTTAGTAACACCAGATCTCCTTCTTCAAGTTCCATGTCCTTTCTGGATTTATCCACGTATTTCTTTTGACGATCATGTGCAGCAATCAACCTTTTCTGAATGACTTCAACAACTTCTTTTATTTGTTGTACCAATTCCGATCCAAGTATCTTATGTTCTCCGACTTCGTCCCAATATACTGGTGATCAATATTTGTGTCCATAAAGAGCTTCATAGGGAGGCATTCGGATGCTGGCGTGATAACTGTTGTTGTAAGCAAATTCTTAAGGGCAAATGCTCATCCCAACTTCCTTTGAAATCAACGACATAAACATGTAACATGTATTTAATTGTCTGAATCATTCTTTCACTTTGGCCGTCAGCCTGTGGATGATAAGTTGTACTCATACTTAATCTGGTTCCCAAACATTCTTGAAAGCTTCTCCAAAATCTTGAATTGAATCCTGGATCTCGGTCTGATACAATAGACACAGGTTCTCCATGATGAACTACTATTTCCTTCAAATACATGTGAACCAACTTGTCCAATGAAAATATTTTTATTATTAGGCAGAAAATGAGCTGATTCGGTTAGTCTTTCCACTATAACCCAAATAGCATCATGGTTCACTTTGGTCCTTGGTAATCCAACTATAAAATCCATAGCAATGTGCTCCCACTTCCACTCTGGAATTTTTAACAGTTGCAATAATCCACTTGGTCTCTGGTATTCTGCCTTAACTCTTTGACACATATAACATTTGCTAACCCATTCCGTAATCTCTCTTTTCATATCTGGCCACCAATAATTCTCTTTTAAATCTTTGTACATCTTGGTACTTCCTGGATGGATTGAATACTTTGAGTTGTGAGCTTTCTGTAGAATTTTATTCTTTAACTCTGCCACTGGTGGAATCCAAATTCTGGAAGAAAATTCGAGAATAACTTGTTCATCCTTCTGAGTGCATAACTCTTCTCCTACCAAATGATTAATATCCTGATCCATTATTTCCTCTTGACAATTCTTTATCTTCTCTAATAATTCTTGCTGAAAAGTCATACTATACATCTTTGCTTCATTAGGCTTGCAGATCCTGACTTCCAATTCTAATTTTTGAAATTCCTCATATAACTCTTCAGGTACTGTTAATACATTCAATCTCTCCTTTTGGCTTAATGCATCTGCCACTACATTTTTTTTCTTGGGTGATAGTTAATCGTGCAATCATAGTCTTTGATCAACTCCAACCATCTTCGTTGTCTCATATTAAGTTCCTTTTGCGTGAATATGTACTTCAAACTCTTATGGTCCGTATAAATCTCACATCTTTCTCCATATAGATAATGTCTCCAAATCTTCAATGCGAATACTATTTCCGCTAGTTCCAAGTCATGAGTATGATACTTTTGCTCATGAGGTTTCAGTTATCTAGACGCATACACAATAACTTTATCATGCTACATTTAAATACAACCTAATCCCTTATAAGAAGCATCACTATAGATTACAAATTTCCTTGACCATATGGAAGTGACAAAACAGGTGCCGTGATCAATCTCTTCTTCAATTCTTGAAAACTTTCTTCACACTTCTCGTTCTATATAAAGTTCTCATTTTTCCTGGTAAGCTTCGTCAATGGTGTTGCAATCTTCGAGAAATCTTGAACAAACCTTCAATAATATCCTGCTAATCCCAAGAAACTTCTCACTTCTATTGATGTTTTTGGCTTTTCCCAATCCATAATAGCTTCAATCTTTACTGGGTCCACTTTGATCCCTTCATTACTTACTATATACCCTAAAAATTGAACTTCCTGTAACCAAAATTCATACTTTGAAAACTTGGCATACAACTTTTCCTTTATTAAAATTTCTAAAGCTATCTTTAAATGCTCCGCGTGATCTTCCGTGGATATCGAGTAGATCAAAATATCATCTATAAATACAATGACAAATTTGTCCAAATATTCCTTGAAAATTCTATTCATCAAGTCCATAAACGCTGCTGGAGCATTGGTCAATCCAAAAGACATCACTAATAATTCATAATGACCGTACCTTGTTCTGAAAGCTGTTTTCGGTACGTCTTCAGGTTTAATCTTCAGTTGATGGTATCCGGATCTCAGATCAATCTTAGAGAAATACTTAGCTCCTTTCAGTTGATCAAACAAATCGTCGATTTGAGGTAATGGATATTTATTCTTGATAGTAAGATTATTGAGTTCTCGATAGTCGATGCATAACCTCATGCTTCCGTCCTTCTTTTTAACAAATAGTACCGGTGCACCCCATGGGGACACACTGGGCCTAATCACTCATTTTTCTAACAACTCTTGCAATTTCTTTGCTAATTCCTTCATTTCAACGGGCACCATTCTGAACGGGGCCTTGGATACTGATCGTTCCAAGTGCTAAGTTGATTGCAAACTCAATTTCCCTATCTGGAGGAAGTCCTAGTAACTCATCTGGAAACACATTCGGAAACTCATTTACCACTGGAAGATCTTCAAGTTCTGCTGTCTCCTGATTTCTAATGATCACATAAGCAATGAAATGCTCGCATCCTTGTCGCAGTAACTTCTTAGCTTGGATCATCGCTAAGAACTTCTTTAATTGTCTCTGACCTCTAAACGTCACTACTTTCTCATCTGGCGTCTTCAAGATTACCTTCTTATTACGACAGTCTATCTGAGCATCGTGCTTAGATAGCCAGTCCATTCCTAAAATAACATCAAACTCTCCTAACTTAAATGGTATAAGTCAGCACCAAATTTATTGCCAGAAATATCAATCTCACAGTCCATACACACTTGATTAACAGATACGCGCTCTCTATTTGCTAATTCTACAATCATAATCTCATTTAACAATCCAACTGGACAATTTAACTTATTAACAAAATCTTGAGAAATAAATGATCGAGTTGCCCCCAAATCTACTAGTACTTTAGCACATAAAGAATTCAAAGTAAGCGTACCTGCCACAACATCAATGTTCAGAATGACGTCCTTCACAGACATGTCATAAACTCTAGCTCTGGGAGGTTCATTTATTGTTAGAGTAGATCCCATAATTCTCAGCACATTATTAACTATAACAGGTGTCTTGCAATCCCTTGCTATATGTCCTGGCTTTCCACACTTAAAACATGTAAACCCAATTGCTGGAACCTTGCCTGCCTGCTTCCTAATAGGTTGATCCTTATTTGCTGGCTCTCTGGCTGGTTGATTACGACACTCCCTTGAATAGTGCTCCATCTAGTTGCATCTATAACAGACCTCATTCAGCTTGCTGCAAATTCCTCCATGCTTCTTTCCATATATCTTGTAGTCGAATAAAGTTAGCCTTTGCTGAGTTGGCTGGTTCCCAGTGGCTGGACGGTTGCCTTATCCTCCGTCTCCTGCATTCTGCCTTCTAAAATTAAAATTCCTTCTGGGATGAAACTTGCCTTTCCTCTGATTAAAATTTGGAAACTTCTCTGCTTGTGACTGTCCTTCACTTCCCTCGAACTTCCTTTTCTTACTGTCCTTCTCCTTTTGGGACATTTCATTCTCTGTATCCACAATCATAGCTTTCTGCACTACTCTTGCATACGTATCCAACTCAAATATAGCTACTTTCCCTCAGATCCATGACTTAAGACCTTGCTGAAATCTATTAGCTTTCTTCATGTCAGTGTCCATATATGATGGTATAAACCTGGACAATTCTTCAAACTTACTTTCATTTTCATAATTATATTTGTTAAAAGAGTATTTATAACCGAATATATATTCCATTATATTACAATAGATATTTATAATAATTAGGTTTAAAACAAATAAGCTCATAAACTGAACCAGTAAATAGATTTTGAAAAATATATACTCAGCCTATTTAAATATGTCATGTGTTTCAATTAGAATATTTTAGTTTAGAACAAAAAGATTCAAATTTTAGGTTAATTAATATAATAACCATTATTATTATATCCAATCTTACATCTGATTTAAAAAATTTAACAATTAAAGTTTAAGCGACCAAACTACCACTTAGTTTATCGCAGATTGAAGTGGTTTAACTCGAATGATATTAATGTGTTAGTGCTAATATTTGATATGGTGCGTCTTCTCAGAAACTTCGGGTTTGGTATCAGCTTCAAAACGAACAATGGGATTTGGATCTTTTAATTAAAAATGAAAGAGCTTGTAGTTCATTTGAACATGTGCACTACACATACTATTTTTTATATATTTTTTTTAAAACATTGAATTAAATATTTTATAAAATGAAATTTGTCGTTTACAATGTTCAATATTGATAGGGATAAATAAATCCTGATTGTATGGATAAATATTGCAAGGTGTGGGCTGCTAGGCCCAATAAAAAGATATATGATACTCAGACCGGAAAGGTTAAGCCTGATGGACCAGATCAGGCCTGATGGAATAAAAAAGGCCCAAAAGCCCTGATTATTAATTAATTTCGTAACTAATTAATAAGGGAAAAATCAGCTATTGAGAAGAGTCCCAATAAGGATATAAATCCTTATAGATTATGTTAGGTCACACACACACTGTAGAGGGGGTGAATACAGTGTATAGTACACTCAAATCGAACTTTAAGATCTTAAGTAACAGAAAACAAACTTTATTGAAACAATAAACTCTGTTACAGTATGGAACTGTTACCTCTCAGTGATGAACAAATATCACGAGAGCTGTTAGGGTTATAAAGAATAATAACTTCGATAATGATAACACTTATAGTGTAAACCCTATGCCTGTGTTTATATACTACACAGTTACAAGATAATCGCTAATTGATATGGAATATAATTCTGCTTCCTAAAATATATCAATCATATATATTTTCTTCCAAGTATTCCATTCTTCACGGATTTCCTTCTTCATGCATATCTCTTCTTATGTTTATCTCGATCTTCTTTCCTTTAATCAGCTACTGTCCTTATCTGATTGTCCTTCAGCACTTAAGTTCTGATATCTATCTTCTGATGATTATCTCCTGATAATATAAGTACTGATATCTTTAAGTCCTGACTTCCAGTATAAGTACTGATCAACAGTTAAGTACTGATTTATCCTGTTCAATAAGATCTGAAAGCTAAACATAAAACATATTAGCCATGACATTATCAAATATATCTAACAATCTCCCCCAACTTGTAAATTAACAAAATATACAAGTTTAACAGATATTTGATGATGTCAAAAACATTAAGTACAAATGCATGAGAAATAGACTAGATAACTACAACTTACAGTCCTTAAAGTTTTTACCAATTTCAACTTCTGATAACAACTTCAATCTGTATAAATATCATAATTTAAGCAGTTGTAGATCTTCGACTTGGCTTCTTCATTTTCTGATCTCTCTGATGTCAGGAGTTGTTTTGAGATAGTTCTTCAACAAACATTTCTCAGCATATCTTAGTTCATCAATCATTCTCCTTTTAACACCTTTAAGCTCTGCGTATCTTCACCAGTTTGAAAGATTGCAGCTCTGAGATCATTAATCTTTGCTTTTCTTAACTCCTGATCTAGTCTTATGACATAAGCTTTGTCAGATTCAAGATTGAATTCAAGTCCCTTAATACCAAGATACATTCTAATCTGTGCAGTATTAGGCTTCATATCAACAATATCACCATTGTGATCTCTGTACTTTGGAACATATATGCTGTCAGACTTAACAGAATAAAGCCTTTTCTGTCTCTGAATCTGTTCTTTTAAGTAGTTTGCAGCAGTCTCTGTTATTCTGTCATCCACTTGAAGTAAGAAAAGTACATGCTCCAATTCTTCAAAATACTTCAAAGGAATGGCATTTTGTCTTATATGATAAACCCTACCATCTGTCATGAAATACAACATGATGTATTCTTTCAAGTAGGTATGGTAAACCATCTGTACAGATTCCAGTTGATTCAATCTCTCAGGAGTTGCTCCAATACCTGGTTCACTCAAGGAAGTTGGATCATTGGTAGTGTTGTGTACTCTTCTTTCATCAGCACTTCCCAATCCAGTTTTATCTCTAGCTTCCTTTCCAGTAACTACTCTTGCTTCAAAACCACTTGTAGTAGTCTTCAAAGATTGAGTCTGTTTTGCTTTAGTGAATCCTGGTAGGAGTGTTTTAGTTCTATTTTCTGATATCAAGTTAACTTGAGCACTGTCAGAGGTTACTTGCTTCTTCTGAATATCAGAACTTACAATTTCTTGACTCTGAACAACTTGAGCCATGTCAGAGGTTGTTTTAAGAACTTTTCTTGTAGTCAGAGCAAGATCATCTTTTCCATCAGTAATTTCTTCTTCCTCAGGAGGTACATAAGGCTTGATAGGTTCACCAACCTTTTCTTTACCCTTGGATCTTGGATCTATCTGTGGTTGTGATCTAGCCAAAGTTGCTTCAGTATGTATCCTTTCTTTGATCACAATGCCTTTAGGTTTTGGAAGTAACTTTTTACCAGAAGCTTCAGATTTAGATGTGACTTTCTCTGATTTAAGTCTGGATTCTTCTTCCTTTAAACTTTCCAAGTCCATCCCTGGATTTTCTTGAAGAAATAACTGTCTTGACATTTCCTCATCAAGATCTAGAAGTTCATCAGAACTTATCCTTTTACCAGCAGCATAACTTATTCTTTTCCCAGTATCAGAACTTGTTCTGTGACTAGCTTGTCTTGATGTAAACCTTTTACCTTGACTATGACCACTACCCATTCCAGAGGTTCCTTGGTCATCTTTTCCATCATCCTTTCCTTGCAGTGTCTTGTTGGTTTTGCATTTGGACTTAATTACCTTCTCCCCCTTTTTGGCATCAGTAGGTAATAAAAGAGAGATAAGTAGTTCCACTGAGGTCTGGATTTCAGTAAGTTGCGATTGCTGAGAAGCTTGATTTATCAGAATTTGATCAATCTGAGCTTGTTGTTTCTCTTGAGTTTTCTCAATATAAGCAACCCTGTCAATGGTAGGTTGGAAGAACTTTTTCTTATCAATTTTCCAAACTTGTTCCTGTTTGATAAAGTTCTCCTGAATCTTGTGTAGCTCTGCATGAGTATTGGAATGAAGACCTTGTAGATGTTTAGTACTCAATACAGTGACTCTAAGCTGGGTTTTAAAATCATCAGAATTTAACATTTCATCAGCTTTAGTCAAGTGCTCAGCAAGATGTAAAGCATTTGGAACACATGAAACTGAGTTCCATTCCTTAGTCCACTCCTGACCTGCAGGAGTTTCACTCCAAGGTACTGGTGCATCCCTGATAACAAACTCCTTTACCAGTTCAGACTTAGGAAGAGTCGGTGGAGGAGTATGTCCTGAAGGACCTGCTTCATCAGCATCTACAGTTGTAGCAGCTTCACCAGTATCTCCAACATTTGCAGCATCAGAACTTAAAGAATCAGTATCTTCTGATAAGACAACAGTGTGAGTAGCAATGGAGGCTTCAGCATCCGCTAATTGCTGATCTGATACTAAGTTCTGATCAACAGCCATATCCTGATGCTCACCTAAAATCTGATCATCAGCATCTTGATGCAGAGAAGGTGTTCTTGATAACTCTGGAGTTTGAACAGCATCAATAACAGGTGTTGTGGAAGTATTATTTGCTGTTGGAGCTTCTAAGAAAAGTATTTCAGGCACAACCAGGTTCTGAATATCAATTTCAGCACTTGTGCCTGGATCAACAAGAGACACAGATGGTGAGATAGCCTTGTCAGATACAGCTTCCTGAGATGGAGTTGATGGAGAAGAAGTGACTGGAGCAAATTCCTTGTCTTGTGAGAACAGAGATTCCTGATCCCCTTCCTTAGTTGTTTCCTCCTCATCATCTGAAACTGGCCTTTGTGCCCTCTGTTTCTTGTACTTCCTTGTTGATTTGGATTCCTTGGGAGTTTCAGGAACTATCATGCGTCTAAGCCTCTTGAGAAGCCTAGAACCCCCAATTGCAGAATCCTTCTGAGAAGTTGCGTTCTCAGCTTCAACCACCACAGGTTCTGAAGAAGGAATCTGTTCCTCAGAATCTGATTCATCTCTCAAAGTAAATCTCCTCCTCTTTTGAGGTGTTTGAGGAACAATCTTTGTTCTCTTTGGCTTAGAGGATGTAGGCTTCACAGTAGGTGCTGAAGAAGAAGGTTGAGCAGTCTGTGAAGTGGAGAGATAGGATTTGAGATAAGTTCTGAGGGTAGGTTGAGTAGAATGAGAGGTAGGTACTGAGGTTGATGGATTTTGGTTATGGTGAGTTGGTTGAACATTTGAGTAAACAGATTTGTAAGTAGCAGGATCAGCATTTACCAGAATCTGTTTCACAGACTGAGGAATCTGTAATTGTTTCACCATTGATTTCTTTGTGTCAGCATTTATCAGGTCGTTAAAGTACCTTTTTGCAACCTTAAAAGGTGGGGATTGAGTGCTGACTAACTGGGGTTCAGCAGTACAATACGTATAAATAAGTTGACAGAATCGAGCAAAATAAACAACATCTCGATCCTCTGTCATCCTATCCCCAATAAAACTAATTATTCCAGTTGCAAAATCAAAATGAGTTTGATGGATAATAGCATACCCTATGTGCTGACTCAGAATTGGGATAGCATCAAAATTTGAACATTTGTTCCCAAAAGCTTTGGTGATGCAATCAAAGAAGAAACTCCATTCTCTTCTGATATTAGCCCGTTTCAACTGTCCAAGTTTCATCAGACTCTTTTCATATCCCAATTCAGCCATTAACTCCCGAAGGGCTGAGTCCTCTAGAACTGAGAAAGTACAATCCTCGGGAAGATGTAAAGCCCTGCGTACTGTACCAGGAGTGACTACAAAAGATGAATCACCCACTTGGAAGATAATACTGGGAGTTCCACGGTTACCACCATCATCAAAAACGCCAGTCCTCCAGAACCTCAGAACTTGTTGACTTGAAAATAATTCAGGCTGAGTTAAGGCATACCCAACCTCACTATGTGCAAGAAGATCTTGCACAAAGTGTAATTCAGATGAAGCTTTAGCATGATCAAGAATTGCAGCATAGTTGTTTGGAACAAACTTTGCTCCATCAATGATTAAATCCTTTGGTGCCATGAAAAAATTGAGAATTAAGAATGCCTGATAGTTGTTTGATATAATGTCTGTAGGAAAACAACGGAAAAAGTAAAGTGAAGGAGAGTAAAAGTAAGAAGAGAGATAAAAGATGAAGAAATTAAAAAGATTACAGAAATCTTCTCTCTGTTGTACTTATACAAAAAAATATTACCGTTGGACACCTGTCAGACATGCAGTAATAACGGATAGTTACTGGGCTCGAGAAAACAGGAATGATTACTTACCCAGTTGCCTTGTTTCAAGGAAAAACCGTTCCTTTAATCAAGAGAAACAATTTTAATTCAAAATTTAAACCGTTAGCACTGATTGAATTATTTTTCACTGCAACATTAATATTCTGAAAATAAATCATGTTAAAAATGACCGAGATAATTTCGATGAATAAGTGCTGACAGAGAATCAGAACTTAACTAAAAGCACAATTTAAATGGTCATCAGAATATCAATTAGGATTTATCAACACAAGATAAAATAACTCAGAGACAAAATCTTGAAGTAAAAACAATTTTCATTAATATATCAAGTCAATACATTTATGAAATGAAAATGACATCAATACTTATACAAGATTTTCCCTAAGCTTCTAATCCTAACGTCAACAGCTTTAGTCCTAGCTAAGAAGCCTGACAAAGCTGATGATGAAGAAGAACAGGAAGAAGACGAGATTAAGTCATCTTCCTCTTCCTATCTTCGACGAACAAGATGGCAAGTCGTATGATTCGCTCTTGCTGACGGATACGACGAAGGTGAAGGTCTCTTCGAACGGCCACCAGATCACGTTTGATAACCTCTGGAAATTGAATCCAGAGATTGTGAGGGATGTTGGTGATAGGGTAGGGAGTTGGAAATCCATTCAAAAAGACATGCACAGTCTCATCACCATAATTGTAGAACCAGCCAAATTCAGCCATTTGTGATAGAAAAAGAAAAACAAGACTGAATTTGTGATAAAAGTGTGATGAGAAGACTAATGTGAAGTGGCTGCTTATATAGGCAAGAGAATGCCAAGAGACGCAAAGATATTTAATGCTGACAGGTAGAATTAATTCTACCTCGTCTCCCTAGACTTTGAAAAAGAATAACAGTCATTGGAAAGAGGAAGCATGGTCTAGACCGCACAAAACACAAGAAACAGTGGTCTATTCAAGTACAAATACCATTAATCCTAATCACAGTGACTATTAATCTTCCACTTCAACATATTCGAGTACAAACTGAGACTGTTATCAAATTTTATTCAAAGATAAGCCAAGTAAAGGATTAGACTGAGAAATCAGAACTTAGACCTATACCAGAACTTAACAGTCATCAGAACATAATTTCTTAACTCGAAAAAGGAATGCCTATCTTAGTAAATACTCATACAAGTTCTGAGTTATGGACGTCAGTACTTAATCATCAGAACGTGTAACTTAGAACTTGTCCTCAGAATTTGTGCAATAATGACACATTGACTGTTTTATCTAAAATAACATAGACCACCATAGAAATTTTCATCATTCAGATGGAGTGATTAGTGTGTGCATTAAGCTAAAAACAGACAAATAGTAAAGTCTGATTCACTGCAGTACATCTTAGAAATAAGGCATAACTAAAATTTTGCTAAAGATCTATCATTGTCCTGAAACCGACTGAAGAATGAGTTTATGTTTGAGTCCACCTCAACTATTTTGTGCTAATTTTATGCATCTTTTGAAATTCTATTTTACAGTGGCTTCTCAGTGTAAGTGAGTCACGACTGTTTATCAGAATTTATGCTATTTTCAGAGTATTTCTCCAGTAATCATAGAGTGTGAAAAGTCACCAAGAAATTTTGCTTTTCTGATGCATATTTACTTAATACCAGCAATGCACTTGGGTCGTCCCTTCCACATTTTTTACTCTAGATCTCAAAGGAGTACCTGATTTTAATCTTTGATCTTTTTGCTTTTGCTTTTGATAAGAGAGGTCTATCAGCACTTAGTACATTCAGCAGTTTTACTAGTATCAGAACTTAACAGATGAGTAGCATTATTCTAATTTGTGACTTAGTAATAAGATATACAAAGTGAACTTAACTAAGCTCAGTTATCAGAATTTGCTAGTGACATAAGATTTCCACTGAAATAATTACTTCTTCCATGGAATCATTTGTTTATTGAAGACTACTAGGTCAGTATCTAGCACAGTTATCCTCATAGGATTGAATAGGTACTAGAACAGACATATCACTTATCAGAGTTTAGAAACATATATCAGACAACAGTCAGTACTTAAAGACAATTATCAATTAAGCACAGAATACACAATGAGATGAATTCTGTAAATACTGAGCATAAAGTCTGATAACACATAACAAGTCTAAGCAGATTTAGAGAAGGAACCTGAAACCATTCCAAGTTCATTTACCAATCTTGTAAAAGTAGCATCACATAATGGTTTTGTGAAGATATCTGCCAACTGTTGATCTGTGGGAACAAAATGCAATTCCATTGTACCTTCATCCACATGTTCCCTGATGAAGTGGTACTCGATGCTGATGTGCTTTGTCATTGAGTGTTGAACTGGATTACCTGTCATAGCAATAGCACTTTGATTATCACAGTAAATAGGGATTTTGAAATATGTTAACCCATAATCCAGTAACTGATTCTTTATCCAAAGAATCTGTGCACAACAGCTTCCTGCAGCAATATACTCTGCTTCTGCAGTTGATGTGGAAATTGACTTTTGTTTCTTGTTGTACCAAGAAACCAATCTGCCTCCAAGAAATTGGCAGCTTCCACTTGTGCTTTTCCTATCAATTTTACAACCTGCAAAATCTGCATCTGAGTAACCTATTAGTTTAAAATCTGATTCTCTAGGATACCATAATCCCAGAGCAGCTGTTCCTTTAAGATACTTAAAGATTCTTTTTACAGCTCTTAAGTGAGGTTCTCTTGGATCTGCTTGAAATCTTGCACAAAGACAGGTAGCATACATGATATCAGGTCTACTAGCAGTTAGATAGAGTAGAGAGCCAATCATACCTCTGTAGTCAGTAATATCTACTGATTTACCGGTATCCTTATCCAGTTTTGTTGCAGTGGCCATTGGAGTGGATGCACTTGAACAATCTTGCATTCCAAATTTCTTTAGCAAGTTTCTGGTGTACTTGGTTTGACAAATAAAAGTGCCTTCCTCATTCTGCTTGACTTGAAGGCCCAGAAAATAGCTAAGTTCCCCCATCATACTCATCTGATATCTTGACTGCATAAGTTTGGCAAACTTCTTGCAAAGTTTGTCATTTGTAGATCCAAAAATGATATCATCAACATAAATCTGGACCAGAAGTAAGTCCTTTCCATGGTTGAGGTAGAACAGTGTTTTTTCTATTGTCCCTCTGTTGAATCCACTTTCCAGAAGAAACTGAGCTAAAGTCTCATACCATGCTCTAGGAGCTTGCTTAAGTCCATAAAGTGCTTTGTCAAGTCTGTAGACATAATCTGGATGTTTGGTATCTACAAAACCTGGAGGTTGTTCAACATATACCTCTTCCTCCAATTCTCCATTGAGAAAAGCACTTTTCACATCCATTTGAAAGACAGTAAACTTTTTGTGAGCAGCATAAGCCAAAAATATCCTTATGGCTTCTAACCTAGCAACTGGTGCAAATGTTTCATCATAATCAATTCCCTCCTGTTGAGAATATCCTTTTGCAACCAGCCTTGCCTTATTCCTTGTAATTATGCCATCACTGTCAGTTTTGTTTCTGAATACCCACTTTGTACCAACAACAGATCTATTCTTTAGTCTTGGTACTAGGGTCCAGACTTTATTTCTTTCAAATTCATTCAACTCTTCCTGCATTGCTTGCACCCAATCAGCATCTTGAAGAGCTTCTTCCACTTTCTTTGGCTCAGTCTGAGAGAGAAAAGAATTGTAAAGACACTCATTTGAAGTACCTGTTCTAGTTCTGACACCTGCATCAGGATTTCCAATTATCAAATTAGGTGTATGTGATTTTGTCCACTTCCTTGCAGATGGAAGGTTTTCTCTAGAACTGGATGCTCCCCCATGATCCATGCTATCTTCATTTTCATTTTCTGATGCTCCCCCTGAAACTATGCTTTCTGAGTTGGATTCTTCAGTATTTAGATTTTCAGTACTATCAGAACTTGGCTTATCAGAACTTGACGAATCAGAACTTGAAGAGCCAGATGCATGTTCGAATGTTTCTTGAGATGTGGTAGGATTTTGAGTATGCTCCCCCTGCATAGGAACATCTTCATTTAACGTAGTCACCACAGTTTCAATAACATCAGAGTTTAATCCATCAGAGTTTGCAGTATCAGGACTTAGACTGTCAGGATTTTCAGTATCAGAATATGAGTCTTCATTTTCAAATCTCAACTGATCATGGTCAATGAAATCTTTAAGACCAGTGATCTTCTTGTCATCAAAAGAGACATTGATAGATTTCATGACCACTTTTGTTCTCAAATTATAGACTCTGAAGGCTTTTGTGGAACGTGGATATCCAACAAAGATTCCTTCATCAGCTTTTAGATCAAACTTTGATAGCTGTTCAGGATGAGTCTTGAGAACAAAACACTTGCATCCAAATACATGAAAATATTTCAGATTTGGCTTCTTTTTCTTCACCATCTCATATGGTGTTTTTCCATGCTTGTTAATGAGTGTTGCATTTTGAGTAAAACAAGCAGTCTGCACAGCTTCAGCCCAGAAATAGGTTGGAAGCTTTGCTTCTTCAAGCATTGTACGTGCAGCTTCAACGAGAGTTCTATTCTTCCTTTCAACAACTCCATTTTGCTGTGGAGTTCCAGGAGCAGAAAATTCCTGCTTTATTCCATGGCTTTTGCAGAACTCTTCCATTATCAAATTCTTGAACTCAGTGCCATTATCACTCCTTAAAATTTTCACAGAATCTTTGACCATTTTATCCAGCTGTTTGACATGATCAATCAAGATAGATGCAGTTTCACTTTTTGTGTGCAAGAAATACACCCATGTGTATCTGGTGAACTCATCCACTATGACCAACGCATACTTCTTCTTTGCAATAGACATGACATTTACTGGACCAAATAGATCAACATGTATGAGATGATAAGGCTCAAGAATTGATGATTCAGTCTTGCTCTTGAATGAAGATATTCTTTGTTTGGCTTTCTGACATGAATCACAAAGACCATCAGGAGCAAATACTGTGTTTGGCAATCCTCTCACAAGATCTTTCTTGACAAGTTCATTTATATTGTTGAAATTTAAATGAGAGAGTTTCTTATGCCAATTCCAGCTTTCTTCAATTGATGCTCTACTTAACAGACAGATTGCAGAGCCATCAGTACTTGTTGAAAGCTTAGCTTCATAAATATTACCACGTCTGTATCCTTTCAGAACAACTTTGCCTTTAGATTTACTCACAACTTCACAGTATTCTTCAAAGAAATCAACATGATAACCTCTGTCACAGATTTGACTTATACTCAGTAGGTTGTGTTTAAGTCCTGAGACCAGAGCTACTTCTTTAATGATGACATTCCCAAGATTGATATTGCCATATCCCAATGTTTTTCCAATGTTGCCATCTCCATAAGAAACACTTGGGCCAGCTTTCTCCACAAAGTCTGATAGCAGGGCCTTATTTCCAGTCATATGTCCTGAACATCCACTGTCCAGAACTAGAATATTTTTCCTGTTGCCCTGCAATCACAAAGACCACTAATTATTAGTTTTAAGGACCCAGACTTGCTGGGATCCTTTGGCCTTATTAAGTTTGTTAACATTTGCAGCGGATTTAGCATCAGAGTTTATGTTAACATTTTTCTTATGATATGTTTTCCTAGGAGCATCAGGAACAGGTTTATAATCATTGCTTTTATTCACACCTTCCTTTCCATTCCTATTTTTCCTAGGTGATTTTACCTTGTTTGCATTCTTGACATCTTTCAGCTTATGCTTAAGCTGCTTCTTTGTCATTAAGCCTATGTTTACTTCAGCTGTCTTTTCCTGTTTTAGTTTGTCAGAAGTTGATTCCTCTTTAACTTCTGATTTCTCATTATCAGACTTTACAGTTACAAACTTAACGGGTTTTAACTTTGGCTTTTGCTTAACAACAGGCTTAATATCTTCAGTTCCTTTATCATTCTTATCCTCTCCATAACCTAAGCCCTCTTTCCAATTTTCACTACTTAGCAAATTTTGAGTTGTTCTGCCAGAGTTAGTCCAAGTCCTGATTATCTCTCTTTCCTTTTCTAACTCAGTTTTTAGAGATTCATTCATTTTTAGCACTTCATCCCTAACATAAAAAGCATCATCTCTATCCTTCTGAGTTTGATGGAATATAACTAACTCTTTTTCTAAGAAATCATTTCTTTTCTTAAAAGCAAGATTTTCAGAAGTTAATCTTTCACATGTTAAGGTTTGATCTCTATAACTAACAAACATGGTTTTAAGATATCTTCTCAACTCATTAATATCATCAGTATGAAAAGCATAAGTAGTCTGAGGTACCTTTGTTTCAGCAGCTTCAGAACTGCTCTCAGCACTTTCTTTATCAGCATTTGCCATCAATGCATAGTTCTCCTCACTTTCAGAGTCTGAAGTGTCTGTCCAACTTTTCTGCTTTGTGACAAGAGCCTTGCCTCTGTCACCCTTTACCTTCTTGCAGTCAGGAGATATGTGGCCTTTCTCACCACAGTTATAGCATTTAACATTGGTGTAATCTCCTCTGTCAGACTTTCCTCCTCTGCCTTCAGATCTTCTGAAATTCTTCTTATCAGAACTTATGCTTTTTTTGGAAAACTTCTTTCTCTTCCTGAACTTCCTGTATGCAATCTTGGTGATTCCTTTCACCATAAGAGCACACAGCTTCATCATCTCCTCATCAGCATCGGTCTCAGGCAAGCTTTCAGAATCTGAGTCATCATCACTCTCAGAACTTGATGACTCAATATCAGACTTTATGAAAAGAGCTTTACCCTTGTCTTTCTTTGAGGAAGCTGCCTTGGGGAATTCTTCTTCAGCCTTAAGAGCGACTGTCCTTGACTTTCCTCCTTTCCTCTTGCTTCTTTGTTCCATCTCCAGCTCATGAGTCTTGAGCATTCCATAGATTTCGTCAAGAGTTGTTTCATCAAGATTGTAGTTGTCTCTTATTGTCGTTGCCTTCAAATCCCAGCATTCAGGAAGAGCTAACAGGAACTTAAGGTTTGAATCTTCAAGATCATACTCTTTATCAACCAATGACAAATCATTCAAAAGTTTGACAAATCTATCATATAAATCATTCAATGACTCATTAGTCTTTGAGTCAAAGTGTTCATACTCTTGAGTGAGTATTATCTTCCTATTCTTCTTAATTGTGTCAGTTCCCTGACACCTTGTTTCCAGAGCATCCCATATCTCCTTAGCAGTCTTGCAGTTGATTACCCTGTTTGATATTACATTATCAATGGCACTATGCAGTAAGTGTCGTACCTTAGCATCCTTAGCAATTGATGCTATGTCTTCAGCAGTATAATCACTCTTCTCCTTTGGTACGGTCATTGCTGCTTCACCTGCAACTGCAACAGCGAGTTTGGTTGGTTTATGAGGACCTTCCTTGATTCTATCCAGGTATTCTGCATCTGTTGCTTCCAGGAACATGGTCATCCTTACCTTCCATATGGGATATTCAGATGGTCTCAGTATGGGGACTCTGATGGTCTCATACAGACTCTGAATTAGTGTCTTTGGTGGTTCCTCAGTTGTGGTAGGCTTAGTTGGAGTTTCTGTGTCCGACATGATTGTGTTTGGATCTTTAACTGTATGTAAGTTAACAGATAGGCTCTGATACCAATTGTTAGGTCACACACACACTGTAGAGGGGGTGAATACAGTGTATAGTACACTCAAATCGAACTTTAAGATCTTAAGTAACAGAAATCAAACTTTATTGAAACAATAAACTCTGTTACAGTATGGAACTGTTACCTCTCAGTGATGAACAAATATCATGAGAGCTGCTAGGGTTATAAAGAATAATAACTTCGATAATGATAACACTTATAGTGTAAACCCTATGCCTGTGTTTATATACTACACAGTTACAAGATAATCGCTAATTGATATGGAATATAATTCTGCTTTCTAAAATATATCAATCAGATATCTTTTCTTCCAAGTATTCCATTCTTCATGAAATTCCTTCTTCATGCATATCTCTTCTTATGTTTATCTCGATCTTCTTTCCTTTAATCAGCTACTGTCCTTATCTGATTGTCCTTCAGCACTTAAGTTCTGATATCTATCTTCTGATGATTATCTCCTGATAATATAAGTACTGATATCCTTAAGTCCTGACTTCCAGTATAAGTACTGATCAACAGTTAAGTACTGATTTATCCTGTTCAATAAGATCTGAAAGCTAAACATAAAACATATTAGCCATGACATTATCAAATATATCTAACAGATTAGCCTCAAGGGGACCTAAAAGGATAAGGAATCAGTTTTCTACTATCTAGGAATCCAAAGTCCATTCTAATTATGAGACTTACCCACCAAGTCTCCTATACCAAGTCCAACTCAAGGACTCCCAACATCTATATAAGGGGCCTCACCCCACAGATCAGAACTACGTTTTTTGGCTTGATTCTCTAATTCACAGAGATACGTAGGCATCTCGTAAAGGCAGAATTAAGCTACGAAACACGAGAGCAGCCATTAAAGGCCTTGAGCTCCCGAATCTTAGTAATAAATACAACAAATAATAATCTTAGTATTTTATCCATAACATTTGGCGCCGTCTGTGGGAAGCACAACAACAACCATGGCGAGAACACGGAGAACAATTGGAGCTCTAGAGGAAGGAACACCATCAGAGACAACCCAGGTGATTTCATCAACCGTGGAGGTTCCTCCCCATTCAACTTATGCATCTACTCAGGGGGAAGCCCAGACAGGGGCAACTCAACCTCAGCTACAAGGGACAACTCCCCCGACTATTCAAGGTATGAATCCTCAAGTTCAACAAGTACATATACCTGTGAATTCTCGACCCGTCGGGTATGAATATTCAACTATTGTTACTACTAACCCCCTTATGGGATGCCCCTTCACCCTGAGGTTGGAGGAAGCGGATATGCTGGGCGAAGCGAAGCACGAGGGCAGTCGCCCCCTATATACGAGGTTTGGGTCCTATCCCTGAGGATCGGGAATTTTCTGGTCCTTACACTGAGGGAGACTCTGAATCTTCGGATGATGAAGTGGCCCCGAGAAGGAGGCGTCCTGGAAAAGAGCCAATGGCCGATGGAAGGCAACGCCCCCAAAGCACCCCAGGGGCGAATCCCCAAGAAGTGCAGGAAAGGATCAGGGCTCATGAGGCTGAAATCTAAAGGCTGAGGCATGATTTGGAGGCTCACCAGGCCACCAGACCCTAGATACCTCCTAGGGGGAGAAATCCTCCTCCTGTCATAGACCTGGATGGTCCGGTAAGAAGAAGGGCTGTTGTCCCAAGAACTGATCCAAGCAATCTCCTTCCCCTTGGAGATCCTGATGATCCAACTCCACCCTTCACAGAAGAGATAATGAATGCCCATATCTCAAGGAAATTCAAGATGCCCACTATCAAAGCCTATGATGGCACGGGAGACCCCGCTAATTATGTTAGGACATTCTCTAATGCACTGTTGCTGCAGCCCGTGAATGATGCTATAAAGTGTCGGGCCTTCACTCAAACCCTGTCGGGTATGGCTCAAAGATGGTACAGTCGCCTGTCCCCAAATTCTATTGGATCGTTCAGAGAATTAAGTCAGGCTTTTATTAAGCAATTCATCAGTAGAAGAGTCCATGAGAAAAGTTCAGCATCTCTTATGAGTCTTGTGCAGGGAGCTAAGGAATCCTTGAGAGATTACCTGAATCGTTTTACAAAGGAGGCTTTAAAAGTCCCAGACCTTGATGATAAGGTAGCCATGATAGCACTGCAACAAGGAACTATGGATGAGTTTTTCAAGATGTCCTTGGCCAAACGTCCCCCTGAAAACATGTTGCAACTCCAAGAGAGGGCAGGGAAGTATATCAAGGTTGAAGAAAGCATGAGGAAGACCGTAGTAAGTAATGAGCCCACTGGAGGCAAGAAGCGAAAAACTGATCTGGAGTATATTGCTAAGGACAAATATCCTAGAACCGAACAAAACCCTGATTCAACCCCCAAGAAGGGAGGACCTGGGCAAAAGTTCACTGAATACGCTAAGCTGAGTGCTCCTAGAAGTTAGATTTTGATGGAGATTGAGAAAGATAGAGATATTCGCTGGCCTAAGCCCTTGAAGGCTGATCCCGCCAAGCTAGATAAGAGCAAGTATTGCAGGTTTCACAAGGATGTTGGCCATGACACCGATGAGTGTAGGCAATTGAAAGATGAAATTAAATTTTGATTCGAAAAGGAAGGTTGAACAAGTATACTGGAGATGGAGGGGACATAAACAATAATGGAAGGAAGAACTTTGAAGATCGTAGGAGGGACCAAGACGATCAGGGGCGGAATCCCCAACCTAGAGGGCCAGTTATAAATGCAATTTTTGGAGGACCACGACGTCCTCGAGGACCTGTGATAAACACGATCTTTGGAGGTCCAACTGCTGCTGGATTGTCCAAAAATTCCAGAAAGGCATACACCAGGGAGGTTATGCATATTGTTGGATAAGCCCCGAAGAGGGCCAGGACAGAAGTAACATTGGCCGACATGCCGATATATGGATTTGCTGGAGTAGAATGTCCTGTGGAAGGGATAATCAAATTGCCGACCACCATAGGTACGGAGCCAAGACAAGCAACGCAGATGCTGGATTTCGTGGTGGTAAAGGCTAGTTCAACTTATAATGCTATCATGGGGAGAACAGGGATGCATGCCTTCAAGGCAGTCCCCTCTTCCTACCATTCAGTCATGAAGTTTCTCACCCGAAACGGGATTGGAGAAGAGAGAGGAGATCAAAAAATGGCTAGAAGCTGTTATGTGGCCTCTTTGAGGGCAGATGGAGTCGGGGGGCAGGTTCTTCCTATTGAGGATATGGATGTTCGAGAAAATGACGAGAATAGAGGAAACCAGCAGAAGAATTGGTTTCGGTTCCTTTAGACCCTGAGAATCCTGAGAGGATGACTTTCATTGGAGCCACATTAGAGGAGCCCCTTAGAGGGAAGTTAGTGAAATTTTTGCAAGAAAATAGTGATGTGTTTGCATGGTCAGCAACTGATATGCCAGGCATAGACCCGGAGTTAATTACTCACAAGCTAAACGTGGATCCAAGCCGGAAGACAATGAAACAAAAGAAAAGAAATTTTGCCCCGGAAAGACAAGATGCTATAAAACAGGAAGTAGAAAAGCTCTTGGAAGCTAGTTTCATTGAGGAGATTCAATTTCCGGAGTGGTTAGCAAACCCTGTAATGGTGAAGAAGGCTAATGGAAAGTGGAGGATGTGTATAGACTTCACCGATCTGAATGATGCATGCCCCAAAGACTGTTTTCCGCTGCCTAGAATTGATACTTTGATTGATGCCACTGCTGGACATGAGATGCTGAGTTTCATGGATGGATTTAGCGGATATAACCAGATCAAAATGCATAAGGATGACATTCCAAAGGTATCATTTATCACTGACTTTGGTGTTTATTGTTATCTTGTTATGGCGTTTGGTCTCAAGAATGCAGGAGCCACCTATCAAAGGTTGGTGAATAGAATTTTTAAGGATCTTATTGGTAAGACTATGGAAGTCTATGTTGATGACATGTTAGTCAAGAGTCTAGTAAAGACTGATCATATAGCCCATTTAAGGGAAGCTTTTGAGGTCCTGAGGTACCACAAGATGATGTTGAATCCTACGAAGTGTGCATTCGGAGTAGGATCTGGAAAATTCTTGGGATTGATGGTCTCAAAAAGAGGAATTGAGGCTAACCCCGATAAAATAAAGGCGATCCTGGACATGGAACCACCAAAAACTATCAAGGATGTTCAGAAGCTCACAGGAAGGGTTGCTGCGCTAGGACGATTCATCTCCAAGTCAGGAGACAAGTGCTTGTCATTTTTCAAGTCACTAAAGAACATTAAAGACTTTGTATGGAGTGAGGAAAATCAGAAGGCATTTGAAGAGTTAAAGAAGTATATGGGCCAGGCCCCGTTGTTGGCCAAGCCAGTTCTGAGTGAAGTTTTATTCTTGTACTTGGCTGTTTCAGAGAGCGACTTGAGCGCGGTGTTGGTTAAGGAGGAACTGAAAGTCTAGAAACCTGTATACTATGTCAGCAAAATTTTGCATGATGCTGATTTGAATTATTCAACTATTGAGAAATTCGCTTTAGCCTTGGTAATGGCTTCAAGAAAGCTGCGTCCTTATTTTCAAGCTCACCAGATTGAAGTGCTAACAAATCAGCCACTGAGAAATATCATTCATAGTCCCAAGGCAAGTGGGAGACTGATTAAGTGGGCAATAGACTTGGGAGAGTTCGATCTCAAGTATAAGCCACGTACGGCTATAAAAGCCCAGGCACTAGCTGACTTCGTGGTGGAATGTACCATACCCAACCAAGAAGTCGGGGGGCAGGAAGATACCATACCTCAAGACAAGGGAGTCGACAATGGGGACAGGGAGAAGGATGATACGGAGAAAGAATATTGGGTTCTCTATTTTGATGGAGCATCAAAAACAAATTCCAGTGGAGCAGGGTTGGTTTTGCAAAGCCCTGATGGATTCTTAATTGAGTATGCTATGAAGCTAGACTTCCCAACCACAAACAATGAGGCAGAGTATGAAGCCCTGATTGCTGGCCTTGGTCTAGCTGGGACACTTAGAGTCAAAAACTTAAAGGTCCGTGGAGACTCAAAGCTGATCATATCCCAGGTAAAGGGAGAATTTGAGGCAAGAGATGATACGATGGCTAAATATGTTCGCCTAGTAAGGGCTGTGATGACCCAATTTAATGAATGCCATGTTGAACACATTCCAAGGGAAGAAAATGCTAAAGCAGATGCCCTATCAAAGTTTGCTTCATCTGAAATTGAAGAAAGTTCAGGAAGTGTGTACTTCCGTGTTTTGAAGACACGAAGCATAGACGTTAAGCTTGTGGCTCCCATAGGCTTGGGGACGTCATGGATTGATCCCATCAAGGCTCACATTCAGACCGGTTGGTTTCCAAGTGATAAGTGGCATTTTATACCACTTAGAACGTCTTAAAATGGCTTAAATTGGTGTCTTGAAATCAAGTATTTTGTGTATTTGATGCGTTTTTCTAGTGTTTATGCATTTCAGGGTTTTAGTTGCATTTCGGGGGAGGAATCATCAAGAATAAGCCTTGGCATGTGTTCACTATTGCGAGAGGAAAGAAACGGGCAGATTACAGCGAAGAAATGGAGCAAAATCAGATTTTTTCCAGTAGAGGTCTGAGGGCCCGCTCAGCATTGCTGAGCGGCCGCGCAGCAAGCTGAGCGCCCGCTCAGCTATGCTGAGCGGCCGCGCAGGGTCGGGAAAAAAGACAAATTATTTTAGGACTTCTACTTCTGTTTTGTTTCCACTTCTATGTAATCTGAGTTTTATGGGACTATTATATAAGTAGATTTGAGACGTTTTCACAAGTGTGAAAAAAAGAAGATTGTGTTTTTACGCAAGGAGCGAAGGAGATAAGGAAGAAGACCGATTTCGCACACCACAACGAAGAGGAAGCATATATTCTTGTGATTCTTGTTTCGTTGTAACGTTGGATGCTAGTTTTCTTGCTTGAACTTATTTACTCTTGTGACGTACTCTGTTTTAATATAATTAGTTTAGTTATTATTTTCTTGTGTTTATTTATCATGATTTCATATGAACCCATGATGACGATAAGTGCTATTATGGGCTAATCGTGATCATGGGGTTGCAATGGATTTATTATGGAATTCTTTAGTAATTGTTTAATACTTTAGTGTGTGATGATTGTATGATATCTAGTATTGGTTGTGCGTATTCGTCTTATGTGCGTCACGAACATATAAGATAGGGTGTTAATCTCTTGTGAAGCGGCGGTGGATCTTGAGATTTAGAACTTGCCATGCTAGCATAGGTTCATGTACGTTGTGCATGATTAGTGGGTAACTCTAACAGTTTTATTTTCCCTATGTAATCAAAAGGAATAACTTGTGCTTAAATCGTTGTGTTGTCAATTTCTGTAGACATATAGGAACTCAACATAATTGATGACTATCTTAATTGTGGATGATTGGTAGAATGGTATTAGTACAATGAAAGTTGGCTTTTATCAGTTTCGTGTCATTCGATTAATATCAACACTGTCACATGCTAAAGGTAATAACAATGGCTATAGAAGGAAGTAATAATGAAGTTGTGATCTCATGAGTGTTTTATTATTGATAAATTGAAGTGTTAGTTAAGTGGTTAATTAAGTAGTTAATTGTAGTTAATATTTAATCAACAATTTTAAGTGTTATTATCTTAACATTGAGAAGTAATCATACATTGGTGAGTGAGTTTAATTAGACAATAATTCAGTCTGAGTCTCTGTGGGAACGAACTAGAAAGTATTCTATATTACTTGCGAACGCATATACTTGCGTGAATATTAGCGCGTGTTTTCGCCCTAACAAGTTTCTCGGCCTAAAATTGATGACATTCAGTCAAGCATCCTTCATCCGGCTATTCAAGCTAACACCTTTGAAATCAAGCCGGGCACTATTCAGATGGTGCAGAATTCTGTTTCTTTTGGAGGAGCGGCAACTGAAGACCCCAACATGCACATAAGGAATTTTGTCGAGATCTGCAGCACTTTTAAGTATAATGGCGTGACTGATGAGGCTATCAAGTTGAGGCTTTTCCCATTCTCACTGAGGGACAAGGCTAAAGACTGATTACATTCTGAACCAGCTGGGTCCATCACTACGTGGCAAGATCTTGCGCAAAAGTTTCTGGTGAAGTTTTATCCGATGGCAAAGACTGCTGCTATGAGGAGTGCTCTTACTCAGTTTGCGCAACAACCTACAGAATCTATGTGCGAGGCTTGGGAACGCTACAAGGAAATGTTGAGAAAATGTCCACATCATGGAATGCCGGATTGGATGGTGATCACTGGTTTCTATAATGGTTTGGGGGCCCAATCTTGGCCCATGCTCGATGCAGCAGCTGGAGGCGCCTTATGGGCTAAAAGCTATACTGAGGCGTATAATCTTATAGAGATGATGGCTGCAAATGAGCATCAAAACCCAACTCAGAGGATGACGTCAGGCAAGGTAGCAGGTATTCTGGAAGTTGATGCAGCCACCGCTATTGCAGCCCAGCTCCAAGTGCTATCAATGAAGGTTGATTCTCTGGCTACATATGGAGTTAATCAAATAGCTATGGTTTGTGAGCTTTATGCAGTTTCTTATGCTACGGATCAGTGTTCTCTTGTCAATGAATCTGTTCAGTACGTGAATAATTATCAGCGACAACAGCAGCCTGTGCCAGCGACCTATCATCCTAACAACAGAAATCATCCAAATTTCAGCTGGGGGAATAATCAGAATGCTATTCAGCCACCATATCAGCAAGGAGTGAGTAAACAGTTTAACCCACCTGGATTCCAGCAACCACAGCAGTATGCTACAAGGCAATCATATCCTCAACAGGGAAGTACAGCTGCACCTATTAGTGCTGATTTTGAGGAACTTAAGCTGTTGTGCAAGAGTCAGGCGGTTTCTATCAAGACCTTGGAAAATCAAATCGGTCAATTAGCCAATGCAGTGCTCAATCGTCAACCTGGCACTCTTCCCAGTGACACGGAAGTACCAAGCAGGAAGGAAGCTAAAGAGCAAGTCAAGGCTATTACCTTAAGGTCTGGAAAAGTGGCTGATGCTGGAAAGGCAAAAGAAGTAGAAGCTGAAATTAGAAATGAAGAATCTAAGCAAAAGGAGAAAGCGGCGGAACCAAGGAAGACTACTGTTGAACACACTCTGCCTGAGGCTAATACAGGGGAGAAACAGCTCTATCCTCCACCACCTTTTCCTAAGAGATTGCAGCAACAAAAGCTGGATAAACAGTTCGGGAAGTTTCTGGAGGTGTTCAAGAAACTTCACATCAATATACCTTTCGCTAAGGCTCTGGAACAAATGCCTAGTTATGCGAAGTTTATGAAGACTATTCTTTCAAGGAAGGTGAAACTGGATGACCTTGAAACCGTTGCTCTCACGGAAGAATGCAGCGCTGTTCTACAGCAAAAGTTACCACCAAAACTGAAAGATTTAGGAAGCTTCACCATTCCTTGCACCATTGGCAATCTGACTTTTGACAAGTGCCTTTGTGATTTGGGAGCAAGCATTAATCTGATGCCGTTGTCGATCTTTAAAAAGCTGGATCTACCTGATCCAAAACCCACATACATGTCGCTACAATTGGCTGACCGTTCCATTACTTACCCAAGGGGCATAGTTGAGGATGTGCTCGTCAAGGTGGATACGCTCTTCTTTCCAGCAGATTTTGTTATTCTGGATTTTGAGGAAGAGAAGAAGATTCCCATAATCTTGGGAAAGCCTTTCTTGGCTAGGTCGTACCTTGATAGATGTGCAAAAAGGTGAACTTACTATGCGGGTCCAAGACCAGGATGTGACCTTCAACGTATTCAAGGCAATGAAATTTCCTACAGAAGATGAGGAGTCCTTAAAATTGGATGTGATTGATATTGCGGTTACTTCGGAACTCGATCGCATGCTAATGTCTGATGCATTGGAAAAGGCCTTAGTGGGGGATTTTGACAGCGATGATGAAGATGGCAACGAGCAATTACAATATCTGAACGCTTCTCCCTGGAAGCGAAAGCTGGACATACCATTTGAATCTCTTGGTACTTCTGACCTTAAGAACGCTGAAGGGAAGCTCAAACCATCAATAGAGGAAGCACCTACCTTGGAGCTCAAGCCATTACCTGAACACTTGAGGTATGCTTTTTTAGGTGATTCATCTACGTTACCTGTTATTATTTCATCTAATCTTTCAGGTAGTGAGGAAGACAAGCTCTTAAGGATTTTGAGAGAATTCAAATCGGCTATAGGATGGACCATAGCAGACATCAAGGGGATAAGTCCTTCATATTATATGCATAAAATTCTGCTAGAGGAAGGTAGTAAGCCAACTGTGGAACAGCAGCGAAGACTGAATCCCATCATGAAGGAGGTGGTGAAGAAAGAAATTCTGAAATGGCTGGATGCAGGCATTATTTATCCTATTTCTGACAGCTCGTGGGTGAGCCCCGTACAATGTGTACCTAAGAAAGGGGGTATCACTGTGGTCGTAAATGAAAAGAATGAGCTCATCCCTACTCGAACAGTTACAGGATGGAGGGTATGCATGGATTATAGAAAATTGAACAAAGCCACAAGGAAGGATCACTTCCCTCTTCCATTTATTGATCAGATGCTTGACAGATTGGCGGGTCATGAGTATTTTTGTCTTCTGGATGGTTATTCCGGGTATAATCAGATTTGTATTGTACTAGAGGATCAGGAAAAGACTACCTTCACTTGTCCATTTGGCACATTTGCTTTTCGCAGAGTTTCGTTTGGGTTATGTGGCGCCCCGGCCACTTTTCATAGATGTATGATGGCTATATTCTCTGACATGATTGGAAATAATGTCGAAGTGTTCATGGATGACTTCTCCGTCTTTGGACATTCATATGATGAATGTTTGAATAATCTACGCGTCGTACTCAAAAGATGCATGGAAACTAATTTGGTGCTCAATTGGGAGAAATGTCATTTTATGGTGCGTGAAGGCATTATCCTTGGGCATAAGGTCTCTAGCAAGGGTCTGGAGGTGGATAAGGCCAAGGTGGGAGTCATTGAAAATATTCCCCCACCTAATTCTGTGAAAGGAATCCGTAGTTTTCTTGGTCATGCGGGTTTTTATCGGCGATTCATCAAGGACTTTTCAAAGATATCTAAACTGTTGTGCAATTTGCTTGAGAAAGATGTGCCTTTCAAATTTGATGATGAATGTTTGGCAGCATTCGAGACTCTCAAGAAGAGTTTGATCACTGCACCAGTTATTACAGCACCAGATTGGACAGAACCGTTTGAGATGATGTGTGATGCAAGTGATTATACGGTAGGTGCAGTTCTGGGACAGCGCAAGAAAAACCTCTTCCATGTGGTCTACTATGCGAGTAAGACTTTAAATGGTGCCCAATTAAACTATACCACTACTGAGAAGGAGCTTTTGGCTATAGTCTTTGGTTTTGAGAAATTTCGATCTTATCTGCTTGGTATAAAAGTAACAGTATTCACTGATCATGCGGCTATTCGCTATCTGGTTTCCAAGAAGGATTCGAAGCCGAGACTCATTCGTTGGGTGCTTTTACTTCAGGAATTTGAGTTAGAGATCAAAGATAGAAAAGGTACTGAGAATCAAGTAGCTGACCATCTCTCTAGGTTGGAAAATCCCAATTCTGCTTCACAAGATAGGACGTTTATCAATGAATATTTTCCGGATGAGCAGTTGTTTGCAATTCAGGAGGAAGAACCATGGTTTGCAGATATTGTAAACTATCTCGTCAACAATATAATGCCTCCTAATTTGACATCCGCTCAAAAGAAGAAGTTTCTGCATGAGGTGAAGTGGTATATGTGGGATGAACCATATTTGTTTAGACAGGGAGCTGACCAGATCATCAGGAGATGTATCCCCTTCTGTGAGACGGAGGGGATATTATGAGACTGCCATTCCACGGTTTATGGTGGACACTATGGTGGTGAGAAAACGGCAGCTCGTATTCTGCAAGCAGGTTTTTTCTGGCCTACTTTGTTCAAGGATGCTCATCAGTTTGTTTTAAGGTGTGATCATTGCCAAAGAGTGGGAAATTTGTCAAGGAAGGATGAGATGCCATTAAATGTGATGCTTGAAGTCGAGGTCTTTGATGTGTGGGGAATCGATTTCATGGGGCCTTTTATCTCGTCTTGCAATAATCAGTACATCTTGCTGGCAGTCGATTATATCTCAAAATGGGTCGAAGTTAAAGCTTTACCGACAAATGATGCAAAGGCAGTGCTAAATTTTCTTCATAAGCAAATTTTCACAAGGTTTGGAACACCTCGGGTAATCATAAGTGATGAAGGATCGCATTTTTGCAACCGTAAGTTCACTTCTATGATGCAGCATTATAATGTGAATCATCGAGTAGCTACTGCCTATCATCCGCAAACAAATGGTCAAGCGGAAGTGTCTAACAGAGAGATAAAGCGCATTCTAGAGAAGGTTATTTGTCCATCAAGGAAGGATTGGTCTTTAAAGCTCGATGAAGCTGTTTGGGCTTACAGAACAGCATACAAAACTCCACTTGGGATGTCACCGTTTCAGTTGGTGTACGGTAAGGGATGTCATCTACCTGCGGAGCTTGAGCATAAGGCCTACTGGGCATTGAAGAAGTTGAACCTGGATTTAGATGCAGCTGGTAAGAAAAGAATGCTTCAGCTTAATGAACTTGATGAATTTCGACTTCAAGCATACGAGAATAACAAAATATATAAGGAAAAGGTGAAGAGGTGGCACGATAGGAAGCTACATCCTAAGTTATTTGTGCCAGGGCAACAAGTTCTTTTATTCAACTCTCGGCTCCGACTTTTTCCTGGGAAGTTGAAATCAAGGTGGTCTGGACCTTTTATTGTCAAAACTGTGTTTCCACATGGAGCGGTGGAAATTTTTGAGAATGATCCGGACCAAGCATTCAAGGTTAACGGTCAGCGGTTGAAGCACTACTATGGGGACATGGCAAACCGAGAAGTGGTTAGTGCCATTTTGTTGACTACTTGAGAAGGGTACGAAACGTCAAGCTAATGACGAAAAAGAAGCGCTGCGTGGGAGGCAACCCATGAATTGTTGTTACAGGAACCCTTAGAAGTTAATAACCTATCCAAAAACACAAAAAAATCAGAAAACAGGGGTTGAAAAAAAAAATTTCCAGTGACCCCCTGAGCGCCCGCTCAGCTTTGCTGAGCGACCGCTCAGGGGTCGAGTAGCAGAATTTTTTTTACAGTTCAGAAAAAAAACACAAAAATAGTTTTAGCCCATAAACCCACGATTTGTTACCACTACCCCATCATTTTACCCCTTAATTACCAAACCCTAATCTAATCCACACCCTATATATACATACACCTATCCTACATATCTCCCACAAAACTTCCTACACTTAAACCCTCTCACAAACATCAAAAATCAGTTCTTACACACTTTTATTCAGGAATCAATGGCACCCAAGAGAGCACGCACTATTGACAGCAGCAGCACAGTTCCTACTGCTGATTCATCGAGGGGTACTGCTGCAAGGCCTCGGTTAACTGACAGAGCCGCAGAGGAGGAGTACACTAGGCTATTGGGGAAGTCGATTCTGAAGGAGAGGGGGTTTTTACCATCGGGGAGGGATGGTTAGTTGCTGCCCATGATTGCAGAGAAGGGGTGGATAGCTTTTTGTGAGTCACCCGAAGCGGTACCGATGAGCGTTGTTCGCGAGTTCTATGCGAACGCGAAGGCCGAAAAGAATGGGTTTTCTGTGGTCCGAGGGCTGACGGTTGATTATCATCCTGCGGCGATTCGCCGTGTGATTGGACAGCGAGAGAGGAAGCCCGAGGAGGAGAACTGGAATGAAAAGACTGCTGAGGATTTTGACTTGGATTTGATTTGTGCGACTCTCTGTCGACCGGGCACAGTTTGGACCTGCAGGACCGGCACTAATGAGTATCGTCACTTTCTGGCGATCGCCATGAACAGGTATGCCCGTGCATGGAATGCATTTATTTGTGCTAATATTTTGCCTTCTTCGCATGCACACGAGGTCACAGTTGAGAGAGCACAGTTGTTGTGGGGAATTCTGAATGAGGAATACTATGTGGACCTTGGTGAGTTTATCTACCAAGGAATTCTGAAGTTTTTGAGGGGAGCGAAGCATATGAACATCCCTTATGCATCTACGGTTACGAAGCTATGCCGAGCAGTGGGAGTGAACTGGCCAGCTCATGAGCAGTTGCAGTTGCCAGCAGCTCCGATTGATTCTGGCACTCTGAATGGGATGCAGGAGTGGACCGGTGGTGAGCCTGAGGAGCATGGGCTGGGTTATCGTCTTCCAGGAGGGCGTCCAGCACGAGGTGCTACTATGGCTAGGCCAGGGCGTGATGAGGCTGGTTCTTCGAGAGCTCAGGAGGGTGCTGGGATGGTTGATGCCCAGTATAGGAGGCTTTCACGGTGGATGGATGCCATGTATGAGACGCAGAGCAGGTTTGCTCAGGAGCTCACCTTTGCGTTAGGGACTGCTTTTTGAGGCCTTGGAGCTGATATCCAGTGGCCAGTTTTTGGTGAGGACTCTGCATACCCGCCGCCTGATACTCCACCCACTGAGGGTGATGATGATGATGACTCCGAGTAGGTATACCCTGTGTTCCTTTCTACTACTTTCACTGAGGACAGTGAAGATTTTTAGTTTGGGGGTGGTAGTTAAGGAATATTGTGTGTGTGTCATTTAGTTGCATATTCATGATAGTTTAGTTCATATAGTTGCATAATTTATGCCATATAGTTTTTTTTTGTTATGAATGTCATGTAGCTCATGCATTTACCATGATACCTTTTGTAATGATTTATCGACTGAATTGAGATATTGATGCGAGTGTAGTGATAGCATTAAAGTGATATTAAGTTGTGTAGGTTGATATGCATGCTAGAAACAAGTGTAAATCCACTAAGTCTTAGAGAATGCGTAAGGGCTAGATTATTGTTATGATTTGGTTGTTTTCAGGGTCAATCTACTTATTATGCTTAGAATTCGATTATAGGTTCTTAGTGATAAAGGCATGAAAAAGAAAAAATCTTTTGGAGAAAAAAATATGGAAGTTGTTGCTAGTTGTGGCTAGGCGTCAAATGGCTAGTAGCCGGCTCGCATATGGTGCGAGTACTCTAGGGTTGAGCAAGATGGAGCGAAATGCACTTGCTCAGAAGTTATTAAAAAAAAAAATTAGTTTATGCATAATTGATCAAGAGTGTGCTCTTTGGTATTCGAGTTATTAAGTTCTTAGGGGACTTTATGCCTAGTGACCTAAGGCTTTTAGAGTCTGGGATCCGCTAACCTAACGCTCGTTACATGGATACCATTGTATAAGTCTTTTGAGGACCTCACTCATTGCACAGTCAAATAAGCATTTGAGTTGAAATAAAAAGCACGATTCCGTAATAAGCTCCAGAGTTCTTGTAGTGTTGTATATCACTTTGTGCCTAGAATTTTTATTCTTTGTATAATCGTAGGATTGCCTTGAGGATAGTCTAGTCATAGTAATTGGTCTAGTTCCGAAGCATATCTGTTAAGCATTTGCACACACCACGTTTCTGGCTGTATGTCCGTTTGCATGAGTTTATTGATCTTTAGTTGTCTAACTGCATTCGTTGAGATGTGGCAATTTGGTTGGTTAATTGTAGTAAGGGGGATCGCTGCATTTTCATATAGATTGCATTCATGCATGTTTTTATTTATTTTTGAGTCTGTGACGCTTGAGGACAAGCATCGATTTAAGTTTGGGGGTGTGATAAGTGGCATTTTATACCACTTAGAACGTCTTAAAATGGCTTAAATTGGTGTCTTGAAATCAAGTATTTTGTGTATTTGATGCGTTTTTTTAGTGTTTATGCATTTCAGGGTTTTAGTTGCATTTCGGGGGAGGAATCATCAAGAATAAGCCTTGGCATGTGTTCACCATTGCGAGAGGAAAGAAACGGGCAGATTACAGCGAAGAAACGGAGCAAAATCAGATTTTTTCCAGTAGAGGTCTGAGCGCCCGCTCAGCATTTCTGAGCGGCCGCGCAGCAAGCTGAGCGCCCGCTCAGCTATGCTGAGCGGCCGTGCAGGGTCGGGAAAAAAGACAAATTATTTTAGGACTTCTACTTCTGTTTGGTTTCCACTTCTATGTAATCTGAGTTTTATGGGACTATTATATAAGTAGATTTGAGACGTTTTCACAAGTGTGGAAAAAAGAAGATTGTGTTTTTATGCAAGGAGCGAAGGAGATAAGGAAGAAGACCGATTTAGCACACCGCAACGAAGAGGAAGCATATATTCTTGTGATTCTTGTTTCGTTGTAACGTTGAATGCTAGTTTTCTTGCTTGAACTTATTTACTCTTGTGACGTACTCTGTTTTAATATAATTAGTTTAGTTATTATTTTCTTGTGTTTGTTTATCATGATTTCATATGAACCCATGATGACGATAAGTGCTATTATGGGCTAATCGTGATTATGGGGTTGCAATGGATTTATTATGGAATTCTTTAGTAATCGTTTAATACTTTAGTGTGTGATGATTGTATGATATCTAGTATTGGTTGTGCGTATTCGTCTTATGTGTGTCGCGAACATATAAGATAGGGTGTTAATCTCTTGTGAAGCGACGGTGGATCTTGAGATTTAGAACTTGCCATGCTAGCATAGGTTCATGTACGTTGTGCATGATTAGTGGGTAACTCTAACAGTTTTATTTGCCCTATGTAATCAAAAGGAATAACTTGTGCTTAAATCGTTGTGTTGTCAATTTCTGTAGACATATAGGAACTCAACATAATTGATGACTATTCAACTTCTATCTTAATTGTAGATGATTGGTAGAATGGTATTAGTACAATGAAAGTTGGCTTTTATCAGTTTCGTGTCATTCGATTAATATCATCACTGTCACATGCTAAAGGTAATAACAATGGCTATAGAAGGAAGTAATAATGAAGTTGTGATCTCATGAGTGTTTTATTATTGATAAATTGAAGTGTTAGTTAAGTGGTTAATTAAGTAGTTAATTGTAGTTAATATTTAATCAACAATTTTAAGTGTTATTATCTTAACATTGAGAAGTAATCATACATTGGTGAGTGAGTTTAATTAGACAATAATTTAGTCTGAGTCTCTGTGGGAACGAACTAGAAAGTATTCTATATTACTTGCGAACGCGTATACTTGCGTGAATATTAGCGCGTGTTTTCGCCCTAACACCAAGCGATGCAACTGAGGCACGGAAGCTAACTATTCGAGCACTAAGGTACTCCTTGATAGATGGAATTCTGTATAAGAGATCTTTCGTGGTTCCTTACTTGAGGTGTCTCAGGCCCGACGAGGCACGCTTGGCTCTTGAGGAAGTGCATGAAGGTATTTGTGGGCAACACTTGGGGGGCAGGGCCTTGGCTCATAAGGTAACCCATTTAGGCTTCTATTGGCCAGAAATGATGGCTGATGCCAAAGAATATGTGAAGAAGTGTGATCGTTGTCAGAAGCATGCACCAGTTGTTAGACAACCCCCCGAGATGTTGACCTCTATCAACTCACCTATTCCCTTTGCTATGTGGGGGATGGATATTCTAGGGCCTTTTCCTATGGCCACGGCACAAAGGAAGTTTCTGATTGTAGCCATTGATTATTTCACCAAGTGGATCGAAGCCAAACCCTTGGCCAAAATCACAACTAAGCAGGTTGCACAATTCCTGTGGGAAAACATTATGTGCCGATATGGAATTCCCCGTATCCTCGTCACTGACAATGGAACACAATTCAACAATGAGGAATTTAAGAAGTATTGTGAAGAAAATGAAATTGAGTTACGATTCACCTCTGTGGCTCACCCGCAAGCCAATGGGCAAGCAGAGGTAGCAAATCGGATAATCCTGGATGGACTAAAGAAGAGGATCGAGAAGTCAAGAAATAATTGGGTGGATGAGATACTTCCCATATTGTGGGCCTATAGGACTACTTGTAGAGTCACGACAGGAGCAACTCCCTTCATGTTGGCGTATGGGGCAGAAGCAGTAGTTCCAGTGGAGATATCACATTCCTCTCCAAGGATTCAGGCTTTCAATGCCGAGGAAAATGAGGAAGGACAAAGGTTGGCTCTAGACTTAATCGATGAAATGCGAGATGAAGCACATGCAAAGATAGTAGAGTATCAGAAGAAAGCTTCATTCTACTACAACTTAAGGGTTAAAGAAAGGTTCTTTAAACAAGGTGACCTAGTCTTAAGGAAGATAGAAGCTTCTGGGGTAGGATAGAAAGGGAAACTTGCCCCAAATTGGGAAGGGCCGTACAAAGTCAAGAGCGTTCAGGGTAGAGGAACCTACAAGCTGGAGACTATGGATGGTTTTGAAGTCCCGAGAAACTGGCACGCACAAAACCTGAAGGTTTACAACGTGTAAGATAGTCGAAGTACGATTCTCACTTGTCATTGTGACAAGTAGGTTTAAAAGCAACTTGAAGCTTTGTTTGCATAGGATTTTTATTTTTTAGCTATTATTGATCAGGGTCGAACCCATATTATTAAAGGTTTTGAAAAACCAGACTTGAAATTGAAGAGTTCGAAATTATTTCAACTTATGGATGTTTGAGTTGTGATAATACTTGTGTGGCCATTAAGCCAAGTTTGAATATTAAAGTATCGGAAAAATAAAGGAGAGAATGCGAATAAGGAAAGTAGCATATAAAATAGCCCCGGAGGGTAATAAGTTTTAATACAAACAAAAGTTCAGACATAAGTTAAGAATAAAATTACAGAACAGAAAAACTACTCCTCCATGCGGGAGCCTTCATTCTCTTGCTCCTTATAAGCGCCTTCAGCATCCTTCGCAGGAGAAGCGAGAGGAGAAGCAGTGTTAGGATCCAAGATGTGGTCATCTGGCTGAGGGGAGTTGAAGAGGGCGTCTATGCTGTCCTCCGACTCAGCCTGCTCGGGACTTATAAAGTCCTTCGGGTCGACTAAGCCCGGGTGCTTCTCAGAAACCGCCTTTACGGCCGCATCCCATCCCTGAGTAAACTGTAGGGAATAAAGACCCTCATCATGAATCTCCATGAGATTCTTAAACTTGTCAGAATCCATGTAGTCATCAATGAGCTTATCCTTATCGCTCCTAAGTTTCACCAGCTCGGAATGAGCCTTAGCCAGCTCCTCTTTCTTCGTGTTCAGCTTCTTTTCCAGGACCTTGGCTCTCTCTTCCCATTTCTTCATCTCTTTTTCAAACCCATCTGAGTTACCCTTCCAGGACCTAGCCTGGTGGAGGGCCGCCTGGAAGTAGGTATTACTCTGCAAAGAAATATGTATGAGTTAGCACAAATTCGTTGAAATACGAGAAAGTTGGGATTCAAAGAAAAAGAAAAAAGAAAGTTACCGCAGCTTGGGCTTGAGAACCCAGAAGCTCAATAGTCTCGATATCACTCCCCGTAACAATGTCAGTAAAGTCATGGGGAGTGATGGAATGGTACGACCAATCCTTAGCATGTTTGGTGGATCCAACCACCGTATCGCTCCTCCTGAAGCCCCAGTTAGGCCTGAAGGAATGTGCCTTAAGTGGAGGATCCACATCGTCCCCCAACTCGACCACCGGGACATGGGGCTTAAGAAAAGACCGTCAGGTTTGCTCCTGGGGTCCTTGTTTAGCTTGGCCCTCTTCTGGCGGCCTGACTCCCCTTCCTTGGGCCTGTTGACATTATTGATGGCCTCGCAAGCTGAAAAAAAAAAGATAGAAAGAATATTAAATTGCAGAAGATATAAAATGTTACAATTAAAGGGAAGGAAAAATGGTTATCCAGTTATAAATTTACCTTTATCACTGGCCTGAGAGAGACCAACTTTCTTCAAGGTGTCTGTTTTCCCATCATCTGAAATTAAGGCTTGGTAGGCCACCTCCTCCTCATCAGATAATCTGATGCTACCTGGACTCCCATCTGACACTTTGCAAAAGGGCCTACGGAAGAGTGTGGCCCAATCACCCCCAGCCCAGGTCAGCCTCACAAACTCGTCCCTCCATTTAGGGTTATTCTCAACTATGGAATTACTATCGAAGATATGAGGGATTTTGGGCCGTTGACGAATTAAAACCCAACCTGGTTGACTCATGGCGCTATTATAGAATTGGAAAACTTTCCTAAAGACAGCTACGGAAAGAGGAAAATTGTTTCTAAGACAAAGGACCATAAAACAGATAATGTTCCTCCAAGCGTTAGGAGGGAGTTGACAAGGGTTAATTTGTACATCTGCAAGTAAGCGAGGAATAAATTCATGGAATGGGAACCTGAGACCCGCAGTCAGGGCTCCTCGATAGATAAACAAAGTATCCCCCTCCCAATTACAAGTCCTATCCCCAGGGACGGCTGGAGTAATCCTAAGGTGGGGTGGAAGTCTGTACAGGGTGTTCATAGACTCTATCCTACCATCTAACTCATGAAAGGTGTTACCATGATTATACGAATCTAACTCAGATAGAGAGGGATATTCATCACCCCTCGAGTTAATCATATCAAGTAGGGAAGTATATGGAGATTGAATTTGAATGTTTGTACCTCTCTTAGAGACATTCATCTTCTGCAAACGAGCCAAGTCACGATCCGCCATTGATATGCTTCGGTTGAAGGCTTGAAACCCAGAAAAACCTGAGAAAGGGGGAGCTGCGATGGCTGAGGTCGCCGGAAATTGCCTTCTCAAAGGGAGAGAACTCTAGAGAGGTTTATGAGAGAAAATGAGAGATGTGAGGTGAAATGAGGATTCTCACTTCACACTACACTTATATAGGCGAAAAGCTCGGGATACGAGGCGTTTCTAGGCCCATTTAGCCAGGCCCAACCTAAAAGCCCATCAACCAGAAATATCAGGAATAATCTAGAAACTCCTGTGGAATTTGAAAGGTCAAAAATCGACCAGAATTTTAAATTGGTTCGATCAGAGTCCTGATCGACGCAAAAGAGAGTCCTGATCGATATCTCATTCGAACAGGAGGGAAGAAATCCCCTAAGTTCGATCAGAGTCCTGATCGACGCAGAAGAGAGTCCTGATCGATATCTCATTCGAACAGGAGGGAAGAAATCCCCTAAGATCGATCAGAGTCCTGATCGACACAGAAGAGAGTCCTGATCGATATTATATTCGATCAGAATGGTAGAAAGCCACTTAATTCGATCAGAATCCTGATCGAAATCGATCAGGAATCCTGGTCGAATAAGCCCATGTATTAGTCGACTAGGGTGTCACTTTGAAGGCCAATTCGATCAGAGTCCTGATCGAAATCGATCAGGAATCCTGTCGACCAGAATGTAAGTTCCTGAGCTAATTCGATCAGGATCCTGATCGAAATCGGTCAGGAATCCTGGTTGATTTTGTATACATCCTGATCGATTTTGTATACATCCTGATCGATTTTTTATACATCCTGATCGATTTTAAGGCAGAAAATAAGGGAAAATCCAGAAATTAAGGATAAATCCCAGAAATTAGGGATAAATCCCAGAAAATTAGGATAAATCCCAGAAATTAGGGATAAATCCCAGAAAATTAGGGAAAAATCCAGAAATTAAGGATAAATCCCAGAAAATAAGGGAAAATCCAGAAAATTAGGGACAAATCCCAGAAAATTAGGGAAAAATCCAGAAATAAAGGAAAAATCGTTGTAAATGTGTAGGTTGCTCCACACTTTACACAAAAACGAAACTCTGTAAGAGAATGAATAGACTTAACTTTTGCGAAACCTAATCAATGTTTCCCAAAAGTTGGGGGGCAAATGATAGGGATAAATAAATCTGATTGTATGGATAAATATTGCAAGGTGTGGGCTGCTAGGCCCAATAAAAAGATATATGATACTCAGACCGGAAAGGTTAAGCCTGATGGACCAGATCAGGCCTGATGGAATAAAAAAGGCCCAAAAGCCCTGATTATTAATTAATTTCGTAATTAATTAATAAGGGAAAAATCAGCTATTGAGAAGAGTCCCGATAAGGATATAAATCCTTATAGATTAGCCTCAAGGGGACCTAAAAGGATAAGGAATCAGTTTCCTACTATCTAGGACTCCAAAGTCCATTCTAATTATGAGACTTGCCCACCAAGTCTCCTATACCAAGTCCAACTCAAGGACTCCCAACATCTATATAAGGGGCATCACCCCACAGATCATAACTACATTTTTTGACTTGATTCTCTAATTCACAGAGATACGTAGGCATCTCGTAAAGGCAGAATTAAGCTACGAAACATGTAACACCCCCAAATCCGGGGTCGGGGATCCGGGTTGTCACGAGTTCCATTTCCCTTAACAACACCCAATCTTAATAAATAATCAACTACTCTGTACTGTGACCCCACAATAAACACACACACCACAAGTTATAGTCTCAGAGATGAATATCCAAAAAATAATCACAAGTCGTTTTATTCCACAATTATATGCCAATACACCTTAAACAGGTTTCTGAATAAATTTACATTTCTTTGCCATTATTACAATTCATTTATATACATAATCTGATACATCAAAAGTTGAAAGCCTAGCCTATTGGTAGTTCCTACCTCAGCTATGGCGGCATCAGTGCTTCTAGAAAACTGCGGAACGTCTCCTAACCTCTTGCGAATCGGGAGCTTGGTCCGGTTCATCTTGTCTATCTGATGTTGTGTGATGAAAGAAGAAAGCAAGGGTGAGCAGCAAGCCCACCAAAATAATATGTATAATGATTAATAATATATGAGCCTTCTCATAGTACTCATGAAAGTCTTGGTCAAAAGAAATGAACCAAGTTGATATCTTAATGCGATGAAGTCGCAAAATATTCAGTATATATATATATATATATATACTTTTCAAAATATTGGAAGTCCTCTTCCATGCACAATATACACAAAGTCCCAGTGTATAACTGTATAAAAAAAATATCGTTGCAAGGTGATCTCATATATCTAACCTTGTCTCAACGTTTTTCTGAAAATCTTTGTCATTCATAAGACAATTATTAATTAGATATAAGTTTAAAAGATGAAGTTACAAGATACCCCAATATACTTATATCTTTCCCAAATACTACTTGAACTACCACCGTTCAAGTTATAATTAGCTTCAAAAGTTCATCACATAGATGAGACTATAAGGCAAGATTTGAATAGATTAAATCTTTAAAATATTATCAAAATAAAATGAAGTTACGAGATACTTCATTTGATGTAAACATCATTTTGAAAACTTGACCCTGCCAACACTCAACAATCGCCCAACCGTAGCCTTTCTATCGAAGTGCTCTGGGTAGTGTTGCAGAAATTATCCAATTGGATGATGAACTCATTACGGGAGTTTGCCGCGCCAGGAAGACCACTTACGATGATCAGTCGTAGTAGTACAACCCCACCATTTTCTACATGTAGAGGAGAACCTGTCGGATTTACTTGTCAACCGAACACTGAACTCCTAAGGAATGGACCGCCTTAGCGGAACTTCCAGGCCATTTGGGCCAATATAATAAGGCTGGGCCGGCGCTACTCGACCACTTACGCCACTCCTAGTTCAGATGAAATCCATGACTCTGAAACGTAAAGCTCGTTTCCCCCTTTCCCCAAGTAGAAACTTGTTGATACGGCTCCACCAAGAAGTCGTACCTAGTTGGAAAGGAAAACTCACCGATATTTCCCAGGCGATGCCTGTTAATGGATTAACTTGTTCCAAGAATTTTACTTCCCGAATATTGGGTAAGTAATCAAAAACTCTTTTACCAAGACAGCAACCTTGTTGCGAATATAAAACACACCATCGAGCCGGATCCCCCAGGTTTTGAGCGAGTATTTAAATCCCCTTTTTAAAAGGAAGATCTTAAATATAAAAATAGTTTTGGGATCCACTCTAACTTTTGAAAATCATTTTAAAGACTCGAAAACACTTTAAAGAGTGTTTGGAGTAAAACTGATTTAATGAAGTAAATCAGTCCCCAGAATATTTAGAAAATGTCTGAATATTATTATTTAAATAATATTCCCATAAAAGATAATCTTTATAAAATAATTGAAGTAGAAGTATTAAAACTTATACTTGAAATGAATAGCAAATAATCAAAGATATACTTATACGAAAGTAATATCTTTATTTGAATAATCAAAAATAAGTTTGATTATCGACACCTTATTCTTTAATAAAATAAAGAATATATCTCAGCAAATAATCGGAGTCATAGATCCTCAAATGAATATTCAAATAATATTCATTAAATAATATAAACTGAGTCATAAGCCCTCGAATGAATATTCAAATATTATTCAATAAATAATATAAACTGAGTCATAAGCCCTCGAATGAATATTCAAATATTATTCAATAAATAATATAAAAGAGTCATAAGCCCTCGAATGAATATTCAAATATTATTCAATAAATAATATAAAAGAGTCATAAGCCCTCGAATGAATATTCAAATATTATTCAATAAATAATATAAAAGAGTCATAAGCCCTCGAATGAATATTCAAATAATATTCAAATAATAAAATAAAAGGAGTCATAAGTCCTCGAATGAATATTCGTAATAATATTCATTAAATAAAATAAAGTTATCGAATAAACCTTATTCGATTAATAGTTTTAAAAACTATATCAATATATATATATATAAATATATATTATACTCGGGAGCCTCGCCTCCCGGTTTAGAAACATGTTCACCTTTTATCCCCTATACTAAGGGTAAACTCAAATACCGCTTATCTCTAGCATAGGTATTATGCAACTATAAGCATTTGAAATCAACAGATAGATAACCAGATTACGAAACAGACATGCATATATACCATATTAGCATGCTCCAATATATCGCAAAATTTGCTAATAACAATCATGCAATATCACAAGATAATGCATATACATATATTTACATCACAACAACAGTATAACGGGTAGAAAACTTGCCTGAGCGACTGGGGTTACGAATGGCTCGGGACGAGTCTGGTAACCTATAAACAACAAGTAAGTTGGAATTAAACCAAAATCACTTGTAAATCTATACTTTAACTAACTTAGACTCTAACGCTTGTTTTGCGCTCACTGATTCGCTTAAGCCACTCGGGTACCCTCGGCTCCACCATTTTTAATAATTTAACCTTTACGAGTTTTAAAGTGATTCCTTCGCGAGTGTCTTACCAACTGCCTAACACACTTACCATAAATGTTTCATATATTAATTAACCCTTTTTGGTCTTTAACCTATGTTTCAAAGTAAGGCGAGGGGAAAAGTTTCGTTCGCGAAACGCCGTTACTTGAAACGGTCGTTTCTCCTAAACCGTGCATCGGAATCGAACGAACTACATATCAAAACGAAGCTCGTAACATGAGCTATCTAAACATGGCAGTGGTCATAATCTAGCAGGGGGTTCTCGGGTCCTAATGCTATGCACAAAAACAGTCCAAAGAAAATCGGACGTTACGACGGCTATGTTTACGCGATTACCAATGTTTAAACTACTCCAATTAACCACCAACCAACTCATAACCATCAATACAACAAAACTTCACCTAAACCATACCACATCAGTCCATAATCTCCAAGGTTTTCAACTCAAACAACCACAATCAAGACCTATGAACTATAATCAAGCTTCAATTACCAAAACACTTCCAAATCAAACCAAACTACTAATAATCACAATCCATGCTTCTCATTTCACAACACCAACCATTAAACTTACTAACAAATAAAGTAAAGGCTAGGGTTTGAAGTTTATACCTTTCTTGGGAGGTGTTAAGTTGCTAGGAAGCCTTAGGGAGCCTCCTACAAGCTTGATCTTTCCAAAGAAATCAAGAACACAAAGTTAGGCTTTGAAGTTTCTAAAAGTCCGATTTAAAGAACTGTAAAAATGAGGGTCTTACCATGATTATTTGGACGAGACTTGTGAACAAGAGTTGTAGGCCATCTCAATACCTTTCCAATGAGCTATAGAACACAATATTTGAGTGAGAAATGAAGGAGATACAGCAGTTTTAGTGTTCTGATTCTGTTTTGGCCGAGAGCATGAAGAACAATGCCTTGGTTTCTTTTTGATTTTGATGAAAAATGATTTGCTTGGCTTGGTTGCTTGGTTTTTGTGCTTGCTTTAGTCAATTACCTTCTTGCCCTTGAATTTGTGTGGTTACAAAGCCACCACACCTCCTTCCTTCCCATGTCATGCTTATGTCACCTTGCACATGTCATAATGCTCCCACTTGTCCACACCTTGTGGTTTGATGATGTCACAATCCCTGGCTTCTTGTACAAGCTTGTCTCTTGATCACTTATTTGTTTTACGGTTCGCTTATCTTTCGTTCTCGTTTATCGTTTGAGGGATCATACCCGGGATCTTATTACTTAGGTTCCCTTAACCTTTCTCAATATATTATATTCCTTTTATGATCCTCTCCTATAATCCTTTAATTTAAATCCTTTTTATCCTGTTACCTTATACTCAATTCTCTCCGTATCTTGTGAATTTCTGGGAAAAATCAAAGTGTTCGGATTTGGATTCTGACGATCTTTACATACACTTATATCCCATATAAAGTACTAATAAAATCTCAGAATATCCATATCAGAACCCCTACATAGTGTGGCATGAAAAGTTTTCTCATTCAGCAAAAACACTATTCATAAGGGTTTCAAAAATTTTCCAAAAATTGGGGTTATTACAGTCTCCCCTCCTTAAAAGGATTCCGTCCCGGAATCAGATAGAAAGTGAATAGGGATACTCTCTTAGCATTGCACTTTCTAACTCTCGAGTAAATTTTCCCACATTGTGGTTCTACCATCAAACTCTTACTAGTTTGATAACCCTTCTCCTAAGCACTCGTTCCTTTTTACTCTATACCCTTCCTGGTTGCTCCATATAGGTTACGTCTGGTTGCATGTCTATGCGCTCATATGCCCCTATTTGTCTGGCATCCGAATTACACTTCCATAACATTGATACGTGGAACACGTTATGAACTTGCTACAGGTTCGGGGGTAGGGCTAGCTCATATGCTAACTTCCCAAACGTCTTAATATATCCAAGGGTCCAACAAATTGTAGACTTAGCTTTCCTTTCTTTCCGAACCTCATCAATCCTTTCCAAGGGATACCTATAACATTACTAGGTCCCCTATTTCATACTCTTTATCCTTTCGTGTCAAATCAACATACTTATCATGACCATCTTGGGCTACTACCAGCCGTCCTCTGATTAGATCTATCATATCCTTGGTCCTTTGGACTACTGCGGGTCCGAGCATCTTGCGCTCTACAACTTCATCCTAACATAAGGGAGATCGACATTGTCTTCCCTCAATGATCTCATAAGGCGACATCTCGATAATGACATATGATCTATTGTCGTAAGATAACTCAATCCGAATTAAGTGATCATTCCAAATTCTTTCAAGTCTATTGCACAGACTCTCATTATTGCTTTTAACATTAGAGCTTCTGCTTCTCAAAACCCATTCTTTTCCAGTTCGTAATCGCTACTACCTTCCGTTCCTAATATTATACTGGTTATACTTTTGCTCGTTAGCGTTCTATAACCTTTTAATAACCACGTCAACCTTAGTATCACGAATGTGTTCCCATTCCGCATACTACCACCACTTTATTACTCCTTTTTCAGTTGCTTCTATTTTCCAAAATTTGATCAATCAAATAGAAGTAAAGGAATTTGTTGAGAGATCACTAAGATCATGAACACTTGTTATATCGCATAGTTAGTACAGAAGGTGGCCAGCCTTTAGTACTTGACAAGCAATTAAACAATAGCTGGTATCCTACTAGGCTTCTATCACATAGATAGATAGTCATTCGGCAATACCTCCCCTTTCTGGAAGGGTTGTTCTTCTCAGCTTACATGAAATGAAAAGAAGAGAAAAGAACGAATTGAAGAGAATTGTATATATGAAAAAAAAATATACTGCCACAAAATATCTGGCTTGGAACCTACCTCTGAACTATAGAGGTTTGTCATAGGAGAACAAATCATATACGTATATAAATCAACATTAAGCATTATAGCCTCGTATTTCCCATGCCTAAATATTTTCGCTATCCCGTCCATCATTCTATGGACCCACACTCTTCCTCGAGCTTATACACAATCACCTTTGAAACTCCCTCGACATCGAAAATCGAATCTGGGATCTCATTCTATACATCACCGTTACTAAAATTCTATGCTTGTACCGCAACCTTCCTCATATAGTAATACGACTCTCTATTGATAAGAAAGAATAAATATTCAATAGGTAGACACTCTACTTAATTAGTCTATCAATGATAACTTATACACTACCACGACCCGATTAGTGGTACTCAATCTCAACAACCATTCCAATACAACTCTCACGGTTGTAATCAGCTCATTACTCGCAGAATCATTGCTGCCTTACTATGGTCCACCACTGACCTACTGTAGTCATTCATTTTCCTTGAAGTCTTAATAGCTAACTATACGGAGTCCATACATATCGTATCGAATTCTTCTAAGGAGGTAACATAATCACCATTCATGATTCATGAAGAACACTCCTGATCCTGACATACATACATGACATGAAGCAGATAAAATTGCAGAAGAGTTTCAATCAAAGCAACGATAGCAGGTTAATACCATTCTAAATCATATGCCTTAAATAGAAGACTTACTCAAAGGTTCGTCTAGTCCTTTTTGAAACATGGTCCTGGCTTATCTCAAGATAGGACCTTCTAAGATAGATAGCCCGTTCATGGCGATTACACGAATTAAACCTTTACCAACTACTATTACGGTTGGGTATTGCACAGTCATCAGAAGGAATGTCAATCTTCCAAACCATAATACAACCTTCACAGTTTTAACCATCATCACTGTATTCTTTTGGCACAAGCGCCTATAATTATCCTCTTACCTTTAAAGTGTCGGCCACCTCTTTGGCCTTTCCTGATAGTAAAATTTCCTTACAGTCAATGTCATTTTAACCACCTCCAAATAATTTTCTACCTCATTTCAATCACAGCTTATGTGAAGATGTTTTCCTTAAAATCTGATGAGTAAAAAAAAATCACCATTTTTTTTCCATAAGTTATTGCCTCAGTCTTAGAGGTTAATCACTGTCATGACTGACTCTCAATCATAATTAGAACATCTTTTATCTTAAGTCCTAATTGCCCTGAATAATTTCGACCATTACTGGTTCGATCCATACTTTCTCGTGGTTTAACACGTGCCCCACTTGGCAACATTATAATTACGTCATATTTCCTTTATCAACATTTCTATTCTTGAAAATTTTGAATATTACCTTTCTCCTTGTAAAACCTCTAAGGTTATCCTTCAATCGTTCCTCCTGTATTCCCTAGATACAGGGCATATTAAAATACCATTTACTATTACTAGAACCATTATCTATATACTTCTGAAAAATTTCTCCACTGATTCTTAAAGGTTGTTGTTACATTAACCCTTTCCAAATCATACTGTCAAAACTCATACTGTCCCTATTAAGGGTGAAATTTCAACCTTTATGCATTCCCCTAGGATTCATTTTAAGTTACCGATATTCTATCCTTAATTCCACCTTTAAAAGGTACCTGCATCCTTCCATGGATAAATCAAGTCATATATCCCTGATAAGGGTGTCTTATTCAATCATTCCCACCTCGATAGTCTATACCTAACTTCATAATAGCATCCTTATTCAAATTGAGGTCAATCCATATGGCCTCCAAAAGATAACAATGGTCATCCGCTTTTCTTTCCTGATTTGGTAATGATAACATGGATGTTCTGGAAGATATTGGTCATGTTCAACGTGGACTTCTTCTTAATAATTCCTTATTTACTTTTGTTGTTTATCTCAACAGTCATCTCAATGTTGGGATATCTTTCATATCTGGCGTCTCCCTTTCTGGGTATCATGCCACCGGTCTTACACTTTACCTTCTTGAAGGTCACTTCCTTCATCCAATTTTCTTAATTTCTTACTTTCTTGTCTCCTCAGTCTATCCGCGTCTCATTATTTATCCTTCGAATTATCTCAAGGTTTCCTCGAATCTTCCCAACTTACAGGGGATAAAATATATGTATCTCTTATACCTTCAACCATCAATTTAACTCATGGTGAATCACTCTCATCCGGACGATTACATACTTTTCTATTTCTATTTCTACGAGTCTTTAGGGTTTCCTCATACCCAACTCCCTTATCATTCCTCAAACTCTCTTGCCTTTATATTCCTTTCTCTTATCGTTATTTCATGAACCAACACAACATAAGCATTGATTTCAAACATCCCGTCATTCTGGATTCGTGTCTTCAGAATGAATCTTGATAACTTTTACAACTTAGATTCATAATTCATCATACTCGTCTGCCTTTGTTCTGGCTCTTAAGCTTTTACACTATCTCCATAACCTTGGGAAGTACTTTCCTGAAAACAATTGACTGAACTTAAATCAGTTTATTCTAACCTCTGGCTCCGTGCCTTTCTTGGTCTTTCACCAGCGGGTGGTCTCTCTCTTAGGAGGGTAAGTGACAAAACAGTCTTTTGTGGTTCATCAATCATTTAGAATCTCAAATGATTCCTCTATTTCCTTTAGCCAGGCTCTTGCCTCGACTGGGTCAGCTTGTTCCTTGGAACTCTGAGAGCTTAGCGACTTAGAGGTCCTGAAAGAATTTCACACCACATTGTTTCCTCAAGGTGGTGGTTGGGGATAATAGTCTAAGTTCTGTCTAGACAGGTCCATGAATTGCCGTATAGGAGTACCGTCTCGGGTCTCCTTTCCTTACTCGACTTTCTGTTTCCTTAGTATGAAATGTTTCATCCTACTCCCCATAATTGGGGTCATCTTTTAATTTAAAATCCTCATTTTCCACTTCATCATGTTATGGGTTCCTTTTTGTCTTGGTGGCAACCTCCCTGACTATCACGTTCAGGGTTTGCTCTAACTCTTATTCCTCAAACTAGCTTTCATCTAAGATTTCATCTTTAAGCTCTTAAACATTTAGAACCCAAATTCTATGGGAATACCTCATTATTCCCTTATCATCTCTCTCGGTATTAATCTCATACCTATTTGTTGGCTCTCTGCCTTCATTCATCACTTTTACTGGCACAATATGTTCTTTTCCAATACTTCGGGCTGTATTGCTATCTCAAACAGCTTTTCGGTACCGGCTCCGGTTACCTTCACTATTATTTCCATTTTCTCAAAATCTCTTATAAACTCTCCAAAAGACATTATCATCTTGAGTCTCTCCTTTTTTTACTAAGGGCATCAGCCACCATATTGGCTTTCCCCGAATGATAAAGAATCTCCCAATCATAATTCTTGATTAGCTCTAACCGCCTCCTCTGGCGTATGTTGAGCTCTTTCTACGTAAGAATGTACTAGAGCTCCTATGGTTTGTGAATCTCACACTTCTCTCCATACAAGTAGTGCCTCAAATCTTTAGGGCAAAACTATTGCCACGAGCCCAAGCTCATGGGTGGGGATATCGAATTTTAAATTCCCTTAATTGTCTTGATGCAGACGCGATTATCTTGCTGTGCTATATAAGAAGCACCCTAATTCCTTATGCGAAGCGTCACTTACAAATCACAAAATCTCCTTTTTCCCTCCGGCAACGCCAACATAGGGGTCGTCACCAACCTTTGCTTCAGTTCTTAAAAGCTGTTCTCGCATTTCTCTGCCTATTCGAACTTCTCAGTCTTATGAGTAAGCCGCGTTAAAGGGGCTACTATCTTTACAAACTTGAACGAACCTCTGGTAGTGACCGACCAATCCTACCTCTGGTAGTCGACCTAACCATGGTCATCAATTCATCAGTGGTCCTTTATTCATTCTTATCAGGATCCTCCATGGGATCCTTCTCAGCAACTATCCCTTCTAGGACAACATCCTCAACCGCTACATTCTCAATATCAACATCATCCGGTCCTGCATTAGGACACTCTATCGGATCCACAATCCGATCTCCAATTAGTAATAAACATCATCGCGTTGTTGCTCCTCAACCTCAGGGTTCGGAGTCCCGCTACCATCTACGATAACGAACTACGCTTTTATCATGATATTTATAAGGGTTCCCATAAGGGTTTTAACTGTCAGTGCTACGTTAGGTAGCCCGACTATGAACTTGGCAAGAGTTCTTATTATCTTAGTTAACTTATTATCTTAACGTCCCGTCATCTCTGAGGTTTATAACGCTTAGCTCTGATACCATTTCTGTAACACCCCCAAATCCGGGGTCGGGGATCCGGGTTGTCACGAGTTCCATTTCCCTTAACAACACCCAATCTTAATAAATAATCAACTACTCTGTACTGTGACCCCACAATAAACACACACACCACAAGTTATAGTCTCAGAGATGAATATCCAAAAAATAATCACAAGTCGTTTTATTCCACAATTATATGCCAATACACCTTAAACAGGTTTCTGAATAAATTTACATTTCTTTGCCATTATTACAATTCATTTATATACATAATCTGATACATCAAAAGTTGAAAGCCTAGCCTATTGGTAGTTCCTACCTCAGCTATGGCGGCATCAGTGCTTCTAGAAAACTGCGGAACGTCTCCTAACCTCTTGCGAATCGGGAGCTTGGTCCGGTTCATCTTGTCTATCTGATGTTGTGTGATGAAAGAAGAAAGCAAGGGTGAGCAGCAAGCCCACCAAAATAATATGTATAATGATTAATAATATATGAGCCTTCTCATAGTACTCATGAAAGTCTTGGTCAAAAGAAATGAACCAAGTTGATATCTTAATGCGATGAAGTCGCAAAATATTCAGTATATATATATATATATATATACTTTTCAAAATATTGGAAGTCCTCTTCCATGCACAATATACACAAAGTCCCAGTGTATAACTGTATAAAAAAAATATCGTTGCAAGGTGATCTCATATATCTAACCTTGTCTCAACGTTTTTCTGAAAATCTTTGTCATTCATAAGACAATTATTAATTAGATATAAGTTTAAAAGATGAAGTTACAAGATACCCCAATATACTTATATCTTTCCCAAATACTACTTGAACTACCACCGTTCAAGTTATAATTAGCTTCAAAAGTTCATCACATAGATGAGACTATAAGGCAAGATTTGAATAGATTAAATCTTTAAAATATTATCAAAATAAAATGAAGTTACGAGATACTTCATTTGATGTAAACATCATTTTGAAAACTTGACCCTGCCAACACTCAACAATCGCCCAACCGTAGCCTTTCTATCGAAGTGCTCTGGGTAGTGTTGCAGAAATTATCCAATTGGATGATGAACTCATTACGGGAGTTTGCCGCGCCAGGAAGACCACTTACGATGATCAGTCGTAGTAGTACAACCCCACCATTTTCTACATGTAGAGGAGAACCTGTCGGATTTACTTGTCAACCGAACACTGAACTCCTAAGGAATGGACCGCCTTAGCGGAACTTCCAGGCCATTTGGGCCAATATAATAAGGCTGGGCCGGCGCTACTCGACCACTTACGCCACTCCTAGTTCAGATGAAATCCATGACTCTGAAACGTAAAGCTCGTTTCCCCCTTTCCCCAAGTAGAAACTTGTTGATACGGCTCCACCAAGAAGTCGTACCTAGTTGGAAAGGAAAACTCACCGATATTTCCCAGGCGATGCCTGTTAATGGATTAACTTGTTCCAAGAATTTTACTTCCCGAATATTGGGTAAGTAATCAAAAACTCTTTTACCAAGACAGCAACCTTGTTGCGAATATAAAACACACCATCGAGCCGGATCCCCCAGGTTTTGAGCGAGTATTTAAATCCCCTTTTTAAAAGGAAGATCTTAAATATAAAAATAGTTTTGGGATCCACTCTAACTTTTGAAAATCATTTTAAAGACTCGAAAACACTTTAAAGAGTGTTTGGAGTAAAACTGATTTAATGAAGTAAATCAGTCCCCAGAATATTTAGAAAATGTCTGAATATTATTATTTAAATAATATTCCCATAAAAGATAATCTTTATAAAATAATTGAAGTAGAAGTATTAAAACTTATACTTGAAATGAATAGCAAATAATCAAAGATATACTTATACGAAAGTAATATCTTTATTTGAATAATCAAAAATAAGTTTGATTATCGACACCTTATTCTTTAATAAAATAAAGAATATATCTCAGCAAATAATCGGAGTCATAGATCCTCAAATGAATATTCAAATAATATTCATTAAATAATATAAACTGAGTCATAAGCCCTCGAATGAATATTCAAATATTATTCAATAAATAATATAAACTGAGTCATAAGCCCTCGAATGAATATTCAAATATTATTCAATAAATAATATAAAAGAGTCATAAGCCCTCGAATGAATATTCAAATATTATTCAATAAATAATATAAAAGAGTCATAAGCCCTCGAATGAATATTCAAATATTATTCAATAAATAATATAAAAGAGTCATAAGCCCTCGAATGAATATTCAAATAATATTCAAATAATAAAATAAAAGGAGTCATAAGTCCTCGAATGAATATTCGTAATAATATTCATTAAATAAAATAAAGTTATCGAATAAACCTTATTCGATTAATAGTTTTAAAAACTATATCAATATATATATATATAAATATATATTATACTCGGGAGCCTCGCCTCCCGGTTTAGAAACATGTTCACCTTTTATCCCCTATACTAAGGGTAAACTCAAATACCGCTTATCTCTAGCATAGGTATTATGCAACTATAAGCATTTGAAATCAACAGATAGATAACCAGATTACGAAACAGACATGCATATATACCATATTAGCATGCTCCAATATATCGCAAAATTTGCTAATAACAATCATGCAATATCACAAGATAATGCATATACATATATTTACATCACAACAACAGTATAACGGGTAGAAAACTTGCCTGAGCGACTGGGGTTACGAATGGCTCGGGACGAGTCTGGTAACCTATAAACAACAAGTAAGTTGGAATTAAACCAAAATCACTTGTAAATCTATACTTTAACTAACTTAGACTCTAACGCTTGTTTTGCGCTCACTGATTCGCTTAAGCCACTCGGGTACCCTCGGCTCCACCATTTTTAATAATTTAACCTTTACGAGTTTTAAAGTGATTCCTTCGCGAGTGTCTTACCAACTGCCTAACACACTTACCATAAATGTTTCATATATTAATTAACCCTTTTTGGTCTTTAACCTATGTTTCAAAGTAAGGCGAGGGGAAAAGTTTCGTTCGCGAAACGCCGTTACTTGAAACGGTCGTTTCTCCTAAACCGTGCATCGGAATCGAACGAACTACATATCAAAACGAAGCTCGTAACATGAGCTATCTAAACATGGCAGTGGTCATAATCTAGCAGGGGGTTCTCGGGTCCTAATGCTATGCACAAAAACAGTCCAAAGAAAATCGGACGTTACGACGGCTATGTTTACGCGATTACCAATGTTTAAACTACTCCAATTAACCACCAACCAACTCATAACCATCAATACAACAAAACTTCACCTAAACCATACCACATCAGTCCATAATCTCCAAGGTTTTCAACTCAAACAACCACAATCAAGACCTATGAACTATAATCAAGCTTCAATTACCAAAACACTTCCAAATCAAACCAAACTACTAATAATCACAATCCATGCTTCTCATTTCACAACACCAACCATTAAACTTACTAACAAATAAAGTAAAGGCTAGGGTTTGAAGTTTATACCTTTCTTGGGAGGTGTTAAGTTGCTAGGAAGCCTTAGGGAGCCTCCTACAAGCTTGATCTTTCCAAAGAAATCAAGAACACAAAGTTAGGCTTTGAAGTTTCTAAAAGTCCGATTTAAAGAACTGTAAAAATGAGGGTCTTACCATGATTATTTGGACGAGACTTGTGAACAAGAGTTGTAGGCCATCTCAATACCTTTCCAATGAGCTATAGAACACAATATTTGAGTGAGAAATGAAGGAGATACAGCAGTTTTAGTGTTCTGATTCTGTTTTGGCCGAGAGCATGAAGAACAATGCCTTGGTTTCTTTTTGATTTTGATGAAAAATGATTTGCTTGGCTTGGTTGCTTGGTTTTTGTGCTTGCTTTAGTCAATTACCTTCTTGCCCTTGAATTTGTGTGGTTACAAAGCCACCACACCTCCTTCCTTCCCATGTCATGCTTATGTCACCTTGCACATGTCATAATGCTCCCACTTGTCCACACCTTGTGGTTTGATGATGTCACAATCCCTGGCTTCTTGTACAAGCTTGTCTCTTGATCACTTATTTGTTTTACGGTTCGCTTATCTTTCGTTCTCGTTTATCGTTTGAGGGATCATACCCGGGATCTTATTACTTAGGTTCCCTTAACCTTTCTCAATATATTATATTCCTTTTATGATCCTCTCCTATAATCCTTTAATTTAAATCCTTTTTATCCTGTTACCTTATACTCAATTCTCTCCGTATCTTGTGAATTTCTGGGAAAAATCAAAGTGTTCGGATTTGGATTCTGACGATCTTTACATACACTTATATCCCATATAAAGTACTAATAAAATCTCAGAATATCCATATCAGAACCCCTACATAGTGTGGCATGAAAAGTTTTCTCATTCAGCAAAAACACTATTCATAAGGGTTTCAAAAATTTTCCAAAAATTGGGGTTATTACAAAACACGAGAGCAGCCATTAAAGGCCTTGAGCTCCCGAATCTTAGTAATAAATACAGCAAATAATAACCTTAGTATTTTATCCATAACAAATATACGATTTGATAATATATACACACATGCAAATATGTTTCTAATATCTTTAAAATAAGATGTATTTTTTAAAAAGATATTATTAACTGAAATATATATTTTTATTGATATTTATAGATGTGTATATAAATTATAAGTATGTTTTTAGTGAAAAGATGATTTTTAGCTTCGTTCAATAATGTTAATTATCTTTAGTTTGATTTTAATCTTGTTTTAACCCAAATCAATTGTATACATTATTTTATTTTAGCCTAAAACTTATTATACCAACTAAATTCAATTAATTATATTCAGCTTTAATTTAATTTGTTTAAATTCGAATACATGATATAATTTTATTTTAGTCCGAATAAAAGTATATATTATTTTTTCTTAGTTCGTCTAACTGTTTTTTAAATGTAACTTTATTTTAACTTGAATTAATTATATAAATCTTTTTAGCCATGATGAATAGTACATGTTGTTTTATTTTATTTCGACACTATCGTTTTAATACAATATTATGAATATTATACACATACAGTAAAACCCGTAATTTTATAAACATGTTATATCAATCAAATCCAAGTAATTATATTTAGTTTATTTTAAATTTTATTTTAGTCCAAATTAATCTTTATTTAAACAGCATCAGTATTATTTTTATTTTTTTTGTTTTAGCCCGATGCAGAAAATCAAATTAACCATATCTAATTTTTTATTTGTTATTTTAGCCCATATCAATAGTATAATATTATTTAAGCCTAAATGAAAATTGTATATTATTTCTTTTTATCTCGGGCTATTAAACTTACCACTGAATTATTTTTAGATTTGAATTTTGTTTTAAACGATTCGATAGTATAATTATTTTTGGCACGTCTGAATAGTATATAATATTTTATTTTGGCCCGAAGTAGTTATACATATTTAATATATATATATAGGGGCTACTCTAATAGAAACCAATTTAGAATAGAAACTACAAATCAAATAATTTTTTTTAATTAATTCGAAATATAATATATATGGTATGCAAATCGATCGTTGAGAGATGTAGAAAAATATAGTGAAATCGGATTTTAAAAAAATCATACGGTTTGACGGGAAAAATCAAATTAAAAACGGAGGAGAAAAGCTGAAATTGAGGGTGCAGAATAGTTGGGTGGGGTGATCTAGAGGGAGACCATTAGATTTGGTAGATTTAATGATTAATGATTTAGATTGGTTCTTAATTTCTATTTTAATTTTAGTTTCTATTTGATCATTTCCCCTATATATATAAATATATATTATGAATGTTAATCTATTAAGGAAAGTATTTGATTGCATATATGACCAGTAATATATGAAACCTGAACCGATTTTCATCTTCCGAACTCCAGACGTACATGGCTTAGAAGTCCAGTTAGAAACATGCATGTTTAGTAATCAGATTTGTTGTTGGTTTCTGTTCGATGATTGATTGCCCGTGTAAATTGATTAAATTATGATCTATTATCGATTTATTAAGGCTAATTAAATAAATTAAAAATATATTAATATCAATTTAGTAAGGGCATGTAAGTAATTTTATCGAGTACCGACCGACCAATTACCAAATTTTTAATGTTTCGTTTATTATAATATAGTATAGATGAGTTTATCATTTAAACTTGAATAAGTTTATTTTATGAATTTATTTTAAATAAATTTTAATTTATAAATTTGAGTTAGATAAATTTATTATTTAAATTTTAGTAAATAAAATTTTTAAAATTCAAATTTTATTTTTCGATTGCTTATTTTTTTTAAATGACTGCCAAATTGTTTTAATAACTGCCATTTTCAGTTCACTTTGGCAGCTTCAGGGTTGTTAACAATATACACTCGCTAATCAAATAAAGAAATCAACTAGCTGCCAATTCTTGTACTACCAGATTGATTATGTGTAAACAAAAAAAAAGGCTGCCACATTTTTTTGTTGTTGGTTTCTTAAGGTTTGGCAGCTAGTGAACAAATAGCAAATGAAGATGTAAAGCGCGGGAAAGAAATTGATCGTCAGGTTTAGTTTTGGTTATTCAACCGACGTCGCCAGTTAACACTAACTTGTGACCTACAAAAGTGTATTCACCAAGACAATCAAGGGTCGCAACTTACAGTTCGCAGGTCGCAACTTAAATATAAGGTCGCCAGCACTTAATCAATTCTGTAGTTCGGAAATTTTTTATTTCTAATTTATTTATTTTTTCCAGAAAATTTAAAATTCTTAAATTTAATTTTTTCTTAAATATTAATTTACGTTTTATTTTAATTTTTAAGAAAATTCGAAATTGTTGAAAACTAAATTTTTCATAAATATTTATTTTTAATTAATTTATTTTCTAAGAAAATTAAAAATTTTGGAAATTTATTTTTTTTTAAATATTAAATTAATGGTACTGAAAGTATTAGTAGACTCAAGTTTTCTCCGGGTTTTAATAATGATTTTGATATTTCGAAGAAAACGAAGACATTGTGCTATTCAGAATGAAAATTCCTGAACATGGAAATTGAAGATAATGGTTTTCTTATTTCAATGAAAATAAGAAGCTTGACAAACAGTTCTGACAAGATATATGTAACAAATAACTATAACGGGTTTTGCTACAACAGAAAATGATGAGTAGGCACTCAGTTGAAGAGTTGAGACAAAGGTGTAATGTTTTCTAAGGAAACTGTAATAACCCCAATTTTTTTTTTGAGAAATTTTGAAACCCTTATGAATAGTGTTTTTGCTGAACGAGAAAACTTTTCATGCCACGCTATGTAGGGGTTCTGTTATTGATCTTATGGGATATTATTAGTACTCTATGTGGTATATAAGTGTATGTAAAGATCGTCAGAATCCAAATCCGAACACTTTAATTTTTCCCGGAAATCCAATAGATACGGAAAGAATTGAGTATAAGGTAACAGGATAAAAAGGATTGAAATTAAAGGATTATAGGAGAGGATCATAAAAGGAATATAATATATTGAGAAAGGTTAAGGGAACCTAAGTAATAAGATCCCGGGTATGATCCCTCAAACGATAAACGAGAACGAAAGTTAAGCGAACCGTATAACATATCAACGGTCATTAGGCAAACGATTAGGAAGTTAATCAAAGGGATTAGGGGGAAAGATGTCATCCAACCAATAGAAAGAGGACAAGGAAGGGAGGATGACATCATGAGGATGACATAAGCATGACATGGGAAGGAAGGAGGTGTGGTGGCTTTGTAACCACACAAATCCAAGGGCAAGAAGGTAATTGACTAAAGCAAGCACAAAAACCAATCAACCAAGCCAAGTAAAATCATTTTCATCAAAAATCAAAAGCAACCAAGGCTTTGTTCTTCATTGCTCACGGCTTTTCACTATTCAAAAGACAAGAGAAATTCAAAATCCAAGATCCAAGCTTCCTAAATTGGTAAGATAATTCCCTAATCATCTTCATGCTTAGTTAGGACTATATCATGAGTTTAAGCCATTAATTCCTTCTCAATCTTCTTCATTTAATCAAAGAAGAAGACAATGAATAGTGTTTTCAAGTTTTTAACTTGAACTTTTCTTGGTTTTCTTGAAGATCCAAGCATTCTTAAGACTTCTCCAAGCTTCTTAAGGCTTCCTAGCTCCACCCACCACTTCAAGGAAGGTATACCATCTCCAAATCCTAGATTCCTATATATTATAAGATGATTTTGATTAGTGGGTTGATATTGTAGCTTGTTGTTATGATTTAGAGTTTGGGATTTGGAATGGTAGTGAAATGGAATGGTAATTGTTGTGGTTTTGATTTAAAGGAACTTAAGTATGATTAAAGTTAAGTTTAAGCATAAGTATGAATGATTAAATTGAATTGGTTGGGGTTGTTATGATGTGATAAGGATGGATGTTGGTTGTATGTTGGATTTGAGGTTGGTTTGTGGTTGATTTTGTATGGTTTAAAATTGGGAAATCGCGTAAACATAGCCGTCGTAACGTCCGATTTTCTTTGGACTGTTTTTGTGCATAGCATTAGGACCCGAGAACCCCCTGCTAGATTATGACCACTGCCATGTTTAGATAGCTCATGTTACGAGCTTCGTTTTGATATGTAGTTCGTTCGATTCCGATGCACGGTTTAGGAGAAGCGACCGTTTCAAGTAACGGCGTTTCGCGAACGAAACTTTTTCCCTCGCCTTACTTTGAAACATAGGTTAAAGACCAAAAAGGGTTAATTAATGTATGAAACATTTATGGTAAGTGTGTTAGGAAGTTGGTAAGACACTCGCGAAGGAATCGCTTTAAAACTCGTAAAGGTTAAATTATTAAAAATGGTTGAGCCGAGGGTACCCGAGTGACTTAAGCGAATCAGTGAGCGCAAAACGAGCGTTAGAGTCTAAGTTAGTTAAAGTATAGATTTACAAGTGACTTTGGTTTAATTCCAACTTACTTGTTGCTTATAGGTTACCAGACTCGTCCCGAGCCATTCGTAATCCCCAGTCGCTCAGGCAAGTATTCTATCCGTTATACTGTTGTTGTGATGAATATATGTATTTGCATTATCTTGCGATAGATGCATGTTGGATAATTAGCAAATGATGCGATATATTGTAGCATGTGATATGGTATATATGCATGCCTGTTTCATATTCTTGGAATATATATCTGTTGGTTCAGTTGATAATACCTATGCTAGAGGATAGCGGTAACTTGCATATACCCTTAGTATAGGGACCCAAAGGTGAAAATATTTTCTAAAACCGGGAGTCGAGGATCCCGAGTACATTTTGTATATATGGATATGGATATATATATATATTTATATATATATATGGTTATAGTTTTTCCAAACTATTAATCGAATAAGGTTTATTCGATAACTTTAAACTTTATTTTATTATTGAGTATTATTTCGAATATTATTCGAAGGCGTATGACTCCTTTATATTAAATGAATATTATTTTGAATATTCATTCGAGGACTTATGACTCTTTTATATTATTTAATGAATATTATTTTGAATATTCATTCGAGGACTTATGACTCTTTTATATTATTTAATGAATATTATTTTGAATATTCATTCGAGGACTTATGACTCTTTTATATTATTTAATGAATATTATTTTGAATATTCATTCGAGGACTTATGACTCTTTTATATTATTTAATGAATATTATTTTGAATATTCATTCGAGGACTTATGACTCTTTTATATTATTTATTGAATATTATTTGAATATTCATTCGAGGGCTTATGACTCAGTTTATATTATTTAATGAATATTTTTGAATATTCATTTGAGGATCTATGACTCCGATTATTTGCTGAAATATATTCTTTATTTTATTAAAGAATAAGGTGTAAATAATCAAACTTATTTTCGATTATTCAAATGAAGATAATACTTTCATATAAGTATATCTTTGGTTATTTAATACTCGTTTCAAGTATAAATTTTAATACTTTTACTTCAATTATTTTTATAAAGATTATTCTTTATGGGAATATTATTTAATTAATAATATTCAGTCATTTTCTAAATATTCTGGGGACTGATTTACTTCATTAAATCAGCTTTACTCCAAACACTCTATAAAGTGTTTTCGAGTCTTCAAAATGATTTTTAAAAGATAGAGCGGATCCCAAAACTCATTTTTATATTTAAGATCTTCCTTTTAAAGGGGATTTAAATACTCGTTCAAAAACTTGAGGGATCCGGCTCAGTGGTGTATTTTACATTCGCAACGAGGTTGCTGTTTTGAGAAAATATCTTGATTACTTGCCCATCGTTCGGGAAGTAAGTCCATCTATTGAGTCGGCATAAGCAACATGGGCTCAGTGGGCGTCCATGATAGTGTAAGTGGCTCAGTGGGAGTCCATCAAATGCATAAGTGGCTGAGTGGCAGTCCAGCATAAGGTCCTAATTATGACCAGGGTGATGACCAGTGGGGAATTCGTCCATCTACTAGTAGAAAAGGTTACTTATGGGTATCTTTGCCTGATCAGCAAGATATCTGGTTTATGCCAAAGGTTTTCTTTTCCTTTCCAAAATTCATTGGATGTTTCAAACTCTGTTCATACTTTACATAATAGAGGTTCCAGGAAATGTTTAAGAGATATATATATGTGGATATATATATCGGGACTAAATAAAGTATCTCGTAACTTTATTTCATTCAATAATATTTCAAAGATTGAATCTATTCAAATCTTGTCTTGTAGTCTCATCTATGTGATGAACTTTTGAAACTGATTATAACTTGAACGGTGGTAGTTCAAGTAGTATTGGGAAAGATATAAGTATATTGGGGTATTTGGTAACCTCATCTTTTAAACTTATATCTAATTAATAATTGTCTTAGGAATGACAAAGATTTTCAGAAAAACGTTGAAACAAGGTTAGATATATGAGATCACCTTGCAACGATATTTTTTTATATAGTTATACACTGGGACTTTGTGTATATTATGCATGGAAGAGGACTTCCAATATTTTGAAAAGTATATATGTATATATACTGAATATTTTGCAACTTCATCGCATTAAGATATCAAACTTGGTTCATTTCTTTTGACCAAGACTTTCATGAGTATTATGAGTAGGCTCATATATTGTAAATCATTATACATATTATTTTGGTGGGCTTGCTGCTCACCCTTGCTTTATTTCTTCATCACACAACAACAGTTAGGAAAGATGGCCAGACTCCAGCAGACCCAGCGCAAGCGCGTGGGAAGCGTCCCGCGTCTTCCCGTTGATGTTGTAGCTGCTATAGCTGCAGAGGTAGATCTATTGTAGATCAGACCATCTACTTTTGAGAATCAATTATGTATAATTATAACTTGTGGCAGATAATGGCAATTAACTGTAAAGTTATCAAGTAATCATTTTGGGTTGTAATAACTTTTAAATTGTGGATTCAAAGACTTGTACTTATTTAAATTTCATCTCTGAGACTATAACTGGTTGTGGTGTGTGTTAGTGTGGGGTCACAGCATAAGGTTATTATTATTAATTAAGTGAAGTGATATTGTGGAAAGAAAGACCGTGACGACCCGGATCCTCGACCCCGGATCTGGGGGTGTTACAGAAATGGTATCAGAGCTAAGCGTTATAAACCTCAGAGATGATGGGACGTTAAGATAATAAGTTCACTAAGATAATAAGAACTCTTGCCAAGTTCATAGTCGGACTACCTAACGTAGTACTGACAGTTAAAACCCTTATGGGAACCCTTATAAATGTAGCGATAGAAGCGTAGTTCGTTATCGTATATGGTAGCGGGACTCCGAACCCTGAAGTTGAGGAACAACATCGCGATGATATTTTATTACTAATTGGAGATCGGATTGTGGATCCGATAGAGTGTCCTAATGCAGGACCGGATGATGTTGATATTGAGGATGTAGCGGTTGAGGATGTTGTCCTAGAAGGGATAGTTGTTGAGGAGGATCCCATGGAGGATCCTGACAGGATTGGATAAAGGACCATTGATGAATTGATGACCATGGTTTGGTCGACTACCAGAGGTAGGATTGGCCGGTCACTATCGGAGGTTCGTTCAAGTTGTAAAGATAGTAGCCCCTTTAACGCGGCTTACTCGTAAGACTGAGAAGTTCGAATGGAGAGAGAAATGCGAGAACAGCTTTCAAGAACTGAAGCAGAGCTTGGTGATGGCCCCTATGTTGGCGTTGCCGGATGGAAAAGGAGATTTTGTGAAGTGTAGTGACGCTTCGCACAAGGGCTTAGGGTGCGTGCTTATGTAGCACGGTAAGGTAATCGCGTACATGTCAAGACAATTAAGGTAATATGAAATTCGATATCCCCGCTCATGAGCTTAGGCTCGTGGCAATAGTTTTACCCTAAAGGTTTGAGGCACTACTTGTATGGAGAGAAGTATGAGATTCACAAACCATAAGTACTCTAGTACATTTTCACGTAGAAAGAGCTCAACATATGCCAGAGGAGGCAGTTAGAGCTAATCAAGAATAATGATTGGGAGATTCTTTATCATTCGGGGAAAGCCAATGTGGTGGCTGATGCCCTTAGTAAAAAGGAGAGACTCAAGATGATAATGTCTTTTGGAGAGTTTATAAGAGATTTTGAGAAAATGGAAATAGAAGTGAAGGTAACCGGAGCCGGTACCGAAAAGCTGTTCGAGATTGCAATACAGCCCGAATTATTGGAAAAGAGCATATTGTGCCAGAAAAAGTATGAAGAAAGGCAGAGAGCCAACAATTAGATAAAAGATTAATATCGAGAAAGATGATAAGGGAATAATGAGGTATTCCTATAGAATTTGGGTTCCGAAAGTTCAAGAGCGTAAGGATGAGAACTTAGATGAGAGCCATAGTTTGAGGAATAAGATTTAGAGCAAACCCTGAACGTGATAGTCAGGGAGGCCGCCATCAAGATAGAAGGAACCCATGACATAATTGAGTGAAAAATGAGGATTTTAAATTAAAAGATGACCCCAATTATGGGGAGTAGGATGAAATATTTCATACTAAGGAAACAGAAAGTCGAGTAAGGAAAGGAGACCCGAGACGGTACTCCTATACGGCAATTCATGGACCTGTCTAAAAAGAACTTAGACTATTATCCCCGACCACCACCCTGAGGGGACAATGCGGCAGGAAATTCTTTCATGACCTTTAAGTCGCTAAGCTCTCAGAGTTCCAAGGAACAGGTTGACCCAGTCGAGGCAAGAGCCTGGCTAAAGGAAATACAGGAATCATTTGAGATTCTAAATGATTGACGAATCACAAAAGACTATTTTTGTCACTTACCCTCCTAAGAGAGAGACCACCCGCTGGTAAAAGGCCAAGGAAGGCACGAAGCCAGAGGTTATGATAAACTGATTTAAGTTCAGTAAGTTGTTTTCGGGAAAGTAATTCCCAAAGATAAGGAGATAGTGTAAAGCTTTAGAGTCAGAACAAAGGCAGACGAGTATGATAAATTATGAATCTAAGTTGTAAAAGTTGTCAAGATTCGTTCTGAGGACACGAATCCAGAATGAGGGGATGTTTGGAATCAATACTTATGTTGTGTTAGTTCATGAAATAACGATAAGAGAAAGGAAAATAAAAAGAAACTGAAGTGGAAAGGAATATAAAGGCAATAGAGTTTGAGGAATGATAAAGGAATTGGGTATGAGGAAACCCTAAAGACTCGTAGCAATAGAAATAGAAAAGTATGTAATCGTCAGGATGAGGGTGATTCACCATGAGTTAAAATTGATGGTTGAGGGCATAAGAGATACATATATTTTTCCCCTGTAAGTTGGGAAGATTCGAGGAAACCTTGAGATAATTCGAAGGATAAATAATGAGACGCGGATAGACTAAGGGGATAAGAAAGTAAGAAATTAGGAAAAATTGGATGAAGGAAGTGACCTTCAAGAAGGAAATGTACGACCGGTGGCTTGATACCCAGAAAGGGAGACGCCAGGTATGAAAGATATCCCAACAGTGAGGTGACTGTTGAGATAAACAACAAAAGTAAATAAGGAATTATTAAGAAGGAGTTCACGTTGAACACGACCAATATCTTCCAGAACATCCTTGTTATCGTTACCAAATTAGGCAAGACAAGCAGATAACCGTTGTTATCTTTTGGAGGCCATATTGATTGACCCCATTTTGAATACAGATGTTATTGTGAAATTAGACATGTACTATCGAGGTGGGAATGATTGAATAAGACACCCTTATCAGGGATATATGACTTTAATTATCCATGGAAGGATGTTTGTACCTTTTTAAAGGTGGAATTAAGGATAGAACATCGGTAACTTAAAACGAATCCTAGGGGAATGCATAAAGGTTGGCATTTCACCCTTAATAGGGATAGTATGAGTTTTGACAGTATGAATTGGAAAGGATTAAGGTAATAATAACCTTTAAGGATCAGTGGAGAAATTTTTCAGAAGTATATAGACAATGGTTCTAGTATTAGTAAATGGTATTTTGATATGCCCTGTATATAGGGAATACAGGAGGAACGATTGAACGATAACCTTAGAGGTTTTACAAGGAGAAAGGAAATATTCGAAATTCTCAAGAATAAAAATGTTGATAAAGGAAATATGACATAATTATAATGATGCCAAGTGGGGCACGTGTTAAACCACGAGAAAGTATGGATCGAACCAGTAAAGGTCGAAATTGTTCAGGGCAATTAGGACCTAAGATAAAAGATGTTCTAAGTATGATTGAGAGTTAGTCGTGACAGTGATTAACCTCTAAAGATTGAGGCAATAACTTATGGAAAAATGGTGATATTTTTTTTTTACTTATCAGATTTTAAGGAAAACATCTTCACATAAGCTGTGATTGAAATGAGGTAGAAAATTTAGTTGAAGGTGGTTAAAAGACATTGACTGTAAGGAACTATTACTATCAGGAAAGGCCAAAGAGGTGGCTGACACTTTAACGGTAAAAGGAAAATTGTAGGCGCTTGTGCCAAAGGAATACAGTGATGATGGTTAAAGCTGTGATGGTTGTATTTTGGGTTGGAAGATTGTCATTCCTTCTGATAACTGTGCAATACCCAACCGTAATAGTAGTTAGTAAAGGTTTAATTCGTGTAATCGCCATGAGCGGGCTATCTATCTTAGAAGGTACTATCTTGAGAATGAGCCTGGACCATGTTTCAAAAGGACTAAACGAACCTTTGAGTAAGTCTTCTATTTAAGGCATATGATTAAGAATGGTATTAACCTGCTATCGTTGCTTTGATTGAAACTCTTCTGCAATTTTATCTGCTTCATGTCATGTATGTATGTCAGAATCAGGAGTGTACTCCATGAATCATGAATGGTGATTATGTTACCTCCTTAGAAGGATTTGATACGACATGTATGGACTCCGTATGGTTATCTATTAAGACTTCATGGAAAATGAATGACTACAGTGGGTCAGTGGTGGACCATAGTAAGGCAGCAATGATTCTGCGAGTAGTGAGCTGATTACAACCATGAGAGTTGTATTGGAATGGGTGTTGAGATTGAGTACCCCTAATCGGGTCGTGGTAGTGTATAAGTTATCATTGATAGACTAATTAAGTAGAGTATCTACCTAGTGAATAATTATTCTTTCTTATCAAAAGAGAGTCGTATTACTATATGAGGAAGGTTGCGGTGCAAGCATAAAACTCTAGTAACGATGATGTCTAGAATGAGATCCCAGATTCGATTTTCGATGTCGAGGGAGTTTCAAAGGTGATTATGTATAAGCTCGAGGAAGAGCATGGGTCCATAGAATGATGGACGGGATAGCGAAAATATTTAAGCACGTGAAATGCGATGCTATAATACTTGATGTTGATATAAATACATAGATGTTTTGTTCTTCTATGACAAACCTCTATAGTTCAGAGGTAGATTCCAAGCCAGATATTTTGTGGCAGTATATTTTTTCATATATATAATTCTCTTCAATTCGTTCTTTTCTCTTCTTTTCATTTCATGTAAGCTGAGAAGAACAACCCTTCCAGAAGGGGAGGTATTGCCGAATGACTATCTATCTGTGTGATAGAAGCCTAGTAGGATACCATCTATTGTTTAATTGCTTGTCAAGTACTAAAGACTGGCCACCTTCTGTACTAACTATGCGATATAACAAGTGTTCATGATCATAGTGATCTCTCAACAAATTCCTTTACTTCTATTTGATTGATCAAATTTTGGAAAATAGAAACAACTGAAAAAGGAGTAATAAAGTGGTGGTAGTATGCGGAATGGGAACACATTCGTGATACTAAGGTTGACGTGGTTATTAAAAGGTTATAGAACGCTAGTGAGCAAAAGTGTAACCGGTATAATATTAGGAACGGAAGGTAGTAGCGATTACGAACTGGAAAAGAATGGGTATTGAGACGCCAAAGCTATAGTGCTAGAAGCTGTGATAAAATTCCATGCAATAGACTTGAAAGAATTTGGAATGATCACTTAATGCGGATTGAGTTATCTTACGACAATAGATCATATGTCATTATCAAGATGTCGCCTTATGAGATCCTTGAGGGAAGACAATGTCGATCTCCCTTATGTTAGGATGGAGTTGTAGAGCGCAAGATGCTCGGACCCGCAGTAGTCCAAAGGACCAAGGATATGATAGATCTAATCAGAGGACGGCTGGTAGTAGCCCAAGATGGACATGATAAGTATGTTGATTTGACACGAAAGGATAAAGAGTATGAAATAGGGGACCTAGTAATGATATAGGTATCCCTTGGAAAGGATTGATGAGGTTCGGAAAGAAAGGAAAGCTAAGTCTACAATTAGTTGGACCCTTGGATATATTAAGACGTTTGGGAAGTTAGCATATGAGCTAGCCCTAACCCCGAACATGTAGCAAGTTCATAACGTGTTCCACGTATCAATGTTAAGGAAGTGTAATTCAGATGCCAGATAAATAGAGGCATATGAGCGCATAGATATGCAACCCGACGTAACCTATATGGAGCAACCAGGAAGGGTTATAGAGTGAAAAGGAACAAGTGCTTAGGAGAAGGATTATCAAACTAGGCAGAGTTTGGTGGTAGAACCACAATGTGGAAAATTGACTCGAGAGTTAGAAAGTGTAATGCTAAGAAAGTATCCCCATTTGTTTTCTATCTGATTCCGGGACGGAATCCTTTTAAGGAGGGGAGACTGTAATAACCCCAATTTTTTTTTTGAGAAATTTTGAAACCCTTATGAATAGTGTTTTTGCTGAACGAGAAAACTTTTCATGCCACGCTATGTAGGGGTTCTGTTATTGATCTTATGGGATATTATTAGTACTCTATGTGGTATATAAGTGTATGTAAAGATCGTCAGAATCCAAATCCGAACACTTTAATTTTTCCCGGAAATCCAATAGATACGGAAAGAATTGAGTATAAGGTAACAGGATAAAAAGGATTGAAATTAAAGGATTATAGGAGAGGATCATAAAAGGAATATAATATATTGAGAAAGGTTAAGGGAACCTAAGTAATAAGATCCCGGGTATGATCCCTCAAACGATAAACGAGAACGAAAGTTAAGCGAACCGTATAACAGATCAGCGGTCATTAGGCAAACGATTAGGAAGTTAATCAAAGGGATTAGGGGGAAAGATGTCATCCAACCAATAGAAAGAGGACAAGGAAGGGAGGATGACATCATGAGGATGACATAAGCATGACATGGGAAGGAAGGAGGTGTGGTGGCTTTGTAACCACACAAATCCAAGGGCAAGAAGGTAATTGACTAAAGCAAGCACAAAAACCAATCAACCAAGCCAAGTAAAATCATTTTCATCAAAAATCAAAAGCAACCAAGGCTTTGTTCTTCATTGCTCACGGCTTTTCACTATTCAAAAGACAAGAGAAATTCAAAATCCAAGATCCAAGCTTCCTAAATTGGTAAGATAATTCCCTAATCATCTTCATGCTTAGTTAGGACTATATCATGAGTTTAAGCCATTAATTCCTTCTCAATCTTCTTCATTTAATCAAAGAAGAAGACAATGAATAGTGTTTTCAAGTTTTTAACTTGAACTTTTCTTGGTTTTCTTGAAGATCCAAGCATTCTTAAGACTTCTCCAAGCTTCTTAAGGCTTCCTAGCTCCACCCACCACTTCAAGGAAGGTATACCATCTCCAAACCCTAGATTCCTATATATTATAAGATGATTTTGATTAGTGGGTTGATATTGTAGCTTGTTGTTATGATTTAGAGTTTGGGATTTGGAATGGTAGTGAAATGGAATGGTAATTGTTGTGGTTTTGATTTAAAGGAACTTAAGTATGATTAAAGTTAAGTTTAAGCATAAGTATGAATGATTAAATTGAATTGGTTGGGGTTGTTATGATGTGATAAGGATGGATGTTGGTTGTATGTTGGATTTGAGGTTGGTTTGTGGTTGGTTTTGTATGGTTTAAAATTGGGAAATCGCGTAAACATAGCCGTCGTAACGTCCGATTTTCTTTGGACTGTTTTTGTGCATAGCATTAGGACCCGAGAACCCCCTGCTAGATTATGACCACTGATATGTTTAGATAGCTCATGTTACGAGCTTCGTTTTGATATGTAGTTCGTTCGATTCCGATGCACGGTTTAGGAGAAGCGACCGTTTCAAGTAACGGCATTTCGCGAACGAAACTTTTTCCCTCGCCTTACTTTGAAACATAGGTTAAAGACCAAAAATGGTTAATTAATGTATGAAACATTTATGGTAAGTGTGTTAGGCAGTTGGTAAGATACTCGCGAAGGAATAGCTTTAAAACTCGTAAAGGTTAAATTATTAAAAATGGTGGAGCCGAGGGTACCCGAGTGACTTAAGCGAATCAGTGAGCGCAAAACGAGCGTTAGAGTCTAAGTTAGTTAAAGTATAGATTTACAAGTGACTTTGGTTTAATTCCAACTTACTTGTTGCTTATAGGTTACCAGACTCGTCCCAAGCCATTCGTAACCCCCAGTCGCTCAGGCAAGTATTCTATCCGTTATACTGTTGTTGTGATGAATATATGTATTTGCATTATCTTGCGATAGATGCATGTTGGATAATTAGCAAATGATGCGATATATTGTAGCATGTGATATGGTATATATGCATGCCTGTTTCATATTCTTGGAATATATATCTGTTGGTTCAGTTGATAATACCTATGCTAGAGGATAGCGGTAACTTATATATACCCTTAGTATAGGGACCCAAAGGTGAAAATATTTTCTAAAACCGGGAGTCGAGGATCCCGAGTACATTTTGTATATATGGATATGGATATATATATATATTTATATATATATATGGTTATAGTTTTTCCAAACTATTAATCGAATAAGGTTTATTCGATAACTTTAAACTTTATTTTATTATTGAGTATTATTTCGAATATTATTCGAAGGCGTATGACTCCTTTATATTAAATGAATATTATTTTGAATATTCATTCGAGGACTTATGACTCTTTTATATTATTTAATGAATATTATTTTGAATATTCATTCGAGGACTTATGACTCTTTTATATTATTTAATGAATATTATTTTGAATATTCATTCGAGGACTTATGACTCTTTTATATTATTTAATGAATATTATTTTGAATATTCATTCGAGGACTTATGACTCTTTTATATTATTTAATGAATATTATTTTGAATATTCATTCGAGGACTTATGACTCTTTTATATTATTTATTGAATATTATTTGAATATTCATTCGAGGGCTTATGACTCAGTTTATATTATTTAATGAATATTTTTGAATATTCATTTGAGGATCTATGACTCCGATTATTTGCTGAAATATATTCTTTATTTTATTAAAGAATAATGTGTAAATAATCAAACTTATTTTCGATTATTCAAATGAAGATAATACTTTCATATAAGTATATCTTTGGTTATTTAATACTCGTTTCAAGTATAAATTTTAATACTTCTACTTCAATTATTTTTATAAAGATTTCTTTATGGGAATATTATTTAATTAATAATATTCAGTCATTTTCTAAATATTCTGGGGACTGATTTACTTCATTAAATCAGCTTTACTCCAAACACTCTATAAAGTATTTTCGAGTCTTCAAAATGATTTTTAAAAGATAGAGCGGATCCCAAAACTCATTTTTATATTTAAGATCTTCCTTTTAAAGGGGATTTAAATACTCGTTCAAAAACTTGAGGGATCCGGCTCAGTGGTGTATTTTACATTCGCAACGAGGTTGCTGTTTTGAGAAAACATCTTGATTACTTGCCCATCGTTCGGGAAGTAAGTCCATCTATTGAGTCGGCATAAGCAACATGGGCTCAGTGGGCGTCCATGATAGTGTAAGTGGCTCAGTGGGAGTCCATCAAATGCATAAGTGGCTGAGTGGCAGTCCAGCATAAGGTCCTAATTATGACCAGGGTGATGACCAGTGGGGAATTCGTCCATCTACTAGTAGAAAAGGTTACTTATGGGTATCTTTGCCTGATCAGCAAGATATCTGGTTTATGCCAAAGGTTTTCTTTTCCTTTCCAAAATTCATTGGATGTTTCAAACTCTGTTCATACTTTACATAACAGAGGTTCCAGGAAATGTTTAAGAGATATATATATGTGGATATATATATCGGGACTAAATAAAGTATCTCGTAACTTTATTTCATTCAATAATATTTCAAAGATTGAATCTATTCAAATCTTGTCTTGTAGTCTCATCTATGTGATGAACTTTTGAAACTGATTATAACTTGAACGGTGGTAGTTCAAGTAGTATTGGGAAAGATATAAGTATATTGGGGTATTTGGTAACCTCATCTTTTAAACTTATATCTAATTAATAATTGTCTTAGGAATGACAAAGATTTTCAGAAAAACGTTGAAACAAGGTTAGATATATGAGATCACCTTGCAACGATATTTTTTTATACAGTTATACACTGGGACTTTGTGTATATTATGCATGGAAGAGGACTTCCAATATTTTGAAAAGTATATATGTATATACTGAATATTTTGCGACTTCATCGCATTAAGATATCAAACTTGGTTCATTTCTTTTGACCAAGACTTTCATGAGTATTATGAGTAGGCTCATATATTGTAAATCATTATACATATTATTTTGGTGGGCTTGCTGCTCACCCTTGCTTTATTTCTTCATCACACAACAACAGTTAGGAAAGATGGCCAGACTCCAGCAGACCCAGCGCAAGCGCGTGGGAAGCGTCCCGCGTCTTCCCGTTGATGTTGTAGCTGCTATAGCTGCAGAGGTAGATCTATTGTAGATCAGACCATCTACTTTTGAGAATCAATTATGTATAATTATAACTTGTGGCAGATAATGGCAATTAACTGTAAAGTTATCAAGTAATCATTTTGGGTTGTAATAACTTTTAAATTGTGGATTCAAAGACTTGTACTTATTTAAATTTCATCTCTGAGACTATAACTGGTTGTGGTGTGTGTTAGTGTGGGGTCACAGCATAAGGTTATTATTATTAATTAAGTGAAGTGATATTGTGGAAAGAAAGACCGTGACGACCCGGATCCTCGACCCCGGATCTGGGGGTGTTACAGAAACAGCCAGTCAGAATTTATAGTGCATGAGAAAAAGTTGGGATGGATCAGATGACGAGAAGGAAGATCATGAATATCTTGCTTTCACAACAATCTCTGAATATGGTCCAACTTACATATCTCAGGTTTCAATTTCTTGAACCACTACAATATTTTGTTTTCAATATTGAATGCATGATAAGATCTTAGTGTTTAAATGTTTAACACTCGCACAAGTCACACATAGATGATGATGAACTAGTTCACTAGATTATTTTTCTGGTAACTGGCATTGATGTTTAACTTGTACATGTTACTTTAGATGATCTTGAATATGTGTTTGAATATTTATTGAACATGATGTATTGCTTTAGTGAGATATATGTTTTCCAGCACTTAAGATCTTTGTTGATGCTTATCTCCTGTATCCTAATACAATAAGATTTATTCACTTGATCTGAATTGTTTTTTAAGATGTATTAGTTTATATTTGGATTGAGATAGCTAGATGAGATATATCAACAGGATTGGACTAGATAGAATTAGTGATTTATTTGTTAATTCTGTTTGTTCCATATCATGCCAATATTGCTTAATTCTTGTGTGTAATGTTTTTGAATGAATGCCATGTATTCCTATTTTAATGCTTGCTTATTTTTATGCCATGAATACATCTCTTAGTACTTGCATTAATTGTAGAAGAAGCATGTTTAGGATTTCAATAGGCCAAAGACTGCTAGTCCTCCTTATTTAAGGTTGAAATCATTTTTCTCCCAGCCTAGAGATAATTTTGTCAAAGGTATCAAAATGGAGAAAATGGTCAGTCAAAGATAAGAATTAGCATGATAAGGTTGCAGTTGTTATCTTTGTTTATAATACTATCTCTAATCCATTTGCACCCAAACTGATAAGTTGTGTACCAAGAACTGTTAATCCATTTGTGAGTTTAGGACATAACAGGTTAATTGATTCATATGTATTCTTGGTAATTCATACTCAAGGCATATGATCAGAGAAAGAGCCTCACAATCAAATGTGGTTGACAAAAGCTATCCCGTCAATAATCTTTGGAGATGACAACAAAGGTTTTCATTATGGGACAAAGCTATGAAGAAAAAGGGATGTGATCATGGATTCAACAATTGTTATCACTGATAACAACTAATCATTGGAGTCACTGATAATAATTGAAGCATCTTTCTTGATGGAGAATCAGGGCACAAATCCTCTTATCAGATTGTTTTGTATCAAAAGATAAAATGTCAATTCAATGAAGGATTGGTGTCTCATCTGAAGCAGGAAGGTTGAGAAGCTTGTTCTTGTTAGAGTAAGGAAAGGAAATGCTCGTGGCTAGACTGAAAATTCTAGGAAAGGTGAAGTCAATGGATTCTACTGTAAAGCTTCATATGACAAAAGTTTAGTTATGGCATTAGAAGCTCTCACCCTTGAACATCATCTCAAGGTACTCTTTTATGAAAAGGGGTTAGTGAGAGGACTGCCTCATCTGGAATTCAGAAGGATGATAAATGTGAGGCATGTCACAAAGAGGAGTTAAAGACAATATCACATCAAATTAAAGATATACCTTAGTGATGACTGATGGCTACTCTTAACAAAAAGTTGTTGTTCGTGCATTCTCAAGACAGGACATCGCATATGGTGATTGATCATATCAGAAAATCAAGCTAGAAGCAACTGTAAGAGAAATGATCTCGTGGTCAGATAATGGGAATAAATTCAAGAAGCAGTTCTGATTAATATCTGTAACATCAAGAATATTTTGAGACATATTCAGCACTGGAAGCTCCGTGTCATAATGGAGTGGTACAAAGGAAGAACCAGAACTTGATTAAAGCAACAAGGATAATGTCAAGCTAATCAAGACTTTCTAAATACCAAAGGATGAAGCAGTCAACACAGTTTGTAATAAGTAAGATCAAGCCTTGATCAAGATGTATACATGAAGACCACTAATGAGTTAATGGCTAACAGAAGCAAACATTGGATAATCTGAAAGTGTTTGGAGAGAATGTTCTACAGAAGCAAACAGTTAAATATTTTCAGTTGTTTGAAGATCTTGGCAATTGCAGCCAAGACTAATTAGGATATTTTTCATGGCTACTCAGTGGAGTCTATTGAAGGGTTTTTAGCACATAAATGCAACAAAAAACGTAAATTTAAATCTTAAAAATTGAAACCCTCCACAAGATCCATGCGAAAAATAATATTTAATTCGTAGTTCAATATGTTTACATTAAGAAGCTTAACGTTAATGGAAAGATGGAGGTCTTGAATGATCACTGTTGGATTTTTAACACAGCGGGGTCATGGCAAAACACTTTTACACATACAAAATCCAAATAAAAGCATATAAATCGTGAATAAAAATTTGAGGGATCGAATCTAACCTTTAAAAATAATTCGGAGACAACGATCAGAGATCCTTAGCAGTTGCTCCTCAAGTGTGAAGCACTCCACCGGTATCCACCAAGAAAACGATGTTAAGGAGGAGGAAGGAGGTGGAGAGAATTGGGTTTTCCAAACTTTTTGGGTTTTCGGGTTAGAATCAAATTAGGGTCTATAATAGTGTATTTATAAGCAAAATTTTCAGCTGAAATTTTCCCATAAATAATATTATTATTATCCCATTTATTATTCTCATTAATAATAAAACACCTTTTAATTATTAATCCTTTTTCTAAACACTTTAGAAATAATTCTCTCTCTTGATTTAATTTCCAAAAATTAAATCCTTAATTAATAATATTAAGAACTTTTCTTAATTAATTTATAATCAATTAAATCTCATTTAATCAATTATTAAATTTTCCAATTAATTATTTATTGCACAAAAAAGCTTTACTCTAAACTATGGTATATCTTATTTAAACACTTAAATAGATAGAGCCCGTAATAAAAACAAAACAAGTCTTTTATTAATATCAATGAAATCAAAACAGATTATACAGGAAGTTATTCCTAAATCCTAATTCATGATTGGACTTAGGACATATTCCTTTCAATCTCCCACTTGTACTAAAGCCAATCACTCTGGTATCTAATACCCATCTCATCTTTATGACGATCAAAGTGACTTTCAAAAAGTAGCTTTGTGAGTAGGTCTGCTATGTTGTTATGTGTGTCAACTCCAATTCAATACAATACAAGAAATTTTACCGCGCTCCCACTAACCCTTTTGTAGACGCATGGTTCATCTTTGTTTTTGATAAAATCAAACTCTTTGATTGTCTCATCAAAACGAATGTTCCATCTTTCGAGAAGCTTGCTTTAAACCATATATGGTTCGCAGTATCTTATACACTAGGTTTTCATTTCTCTTGGAAAGAAAACCATCTGGCTATTTGCCAGATCTTATAGTCGTAGTAAGCAGCAATCGCAAGCAAAATCCGAACTGATTATAACAGGGCTATAGGTAAAAGGTTTCATCAAAGTCAATCCATTGCCTTTGTTTGAATCCTTTTGCCACAAGCCTGGCCTTAAAGGTCTCCACCTGGCCATCTGTTCTAATCATTCTTTCGTATACCGTATACATAGATTCCATTTCGGATTTCATGGCACTTTGCCATTTCTCTGAGTCAACACTACTTATAGCCTCATTATAGGTCACAGGGTCGTCATCATCAATGATCGACAACTCATTGTCATTCTCAATGACAAGGCCATATTACCTCTCAGGTTGGCGAGACACTCTCCCTGACCTATGAATGGGCTGTTCCACAAAAGGTTGTTCAGTCAGAACAGGTGTTTCCACTTGATCCGTAGTAGTTTGTGCTTCTTGAACTTCATCAAGTTCAATTTTGCTCCCACTGTTTCCTTCAAGGATAAACTCCTTTTCCAAGAAGGTAGCATGTCTGGAGACAAACACCCGATGATCGGTGTAAAAGTAATACCCTAAAGTCTCTTTAGGATATCCCACAAAACTACATTTTACGGATCAATATTCCAGCTTATCTGGGTCAACTGACTTGACATAAGCTGGACATCCCCAAATCTTAACGTGTTTAAGACTCAGTTTCCTTTCTTTCCATATCTCATACGGAGTTTGAGGAACAGATTTGGAAGGCACCTTATTCATTAAATATGCTGAGGTTTCCAATGCATAACCCCATAGGAATACTGGAAGATTTGCATAGCTCATCATGGACCGAACTATGTCTAACAAAGTTCGATTTCTCCTTTCAGATACCAATCTGGAGGCGTCCACTGGGAGACTATACCATTTACTTTGAGATAATCTAGAAACACTCCATTAAAGTATTCACCACCTCGATCTGATCGATGAATTATAATACTATGTTTGGTTTGTTTCTCCACTTCATACTTATATTCTTTGAACTTTTCAAAGGCCTCAGACTTGTGTTTCATCAAACACATATCCGAATCCAGATCTATCATCTATGAAAGTAATAAAGTATGAAAATCCACCCATGGCTTGCGTAGACATTGGTCCACATACATCTGTGTGTACCATTCCTAGCAAATTTGCAGTCCTCTCTCCATGTCTACTAAATGGAGACTGCAGTGCCACTATAAAGTGAGATTTTCATCATCCCTTTTCTTTTATTAGTTTGTTCAATCTGAAGTAAATTATGTCACATTTATACAGACCATTATTTAAAGTACCACGTCCATAAAGAATATTATCTCTAAGAATATAACATTCATTATTCTCAATAATAAATGAAAATCCAGCCAAGTCTAACATGGGAATAATATTCCTCACAATCGAGGGAACAAAATAACAATTATTTCAAACAATAGTCTTGCCCGTAGGCCTATGTAAATGAAATGATTCTATATCTTCAGCAGCAACTCTTGCTCCATTTCCCATCAGTAGAATCACCTCCTCTTCCTCAAGAGTCCTACTTCTCCTTGGTCCCTGCAATAAATTGCAGATTTGAGAACCACAGGAGGTATCTAATACCCAAGTAGAAATTTGATTCAATGACATATTCACTTCTATCATGAACATACCTGAATCAGAAGCGGTAGTCTCACTACCCTTCTTCTTCTTCAATTCTGCAAGGTAAACCTTGCAATTCCTCTTCCAGTGCCCCACCTTGTTACAGTGAAAACAAACAACTTTGCTCTTGGGGTCTTCAGCTTTTGGTGGAACCGGCGTTTTCTCACCTACTTTCTTCTTCTTGGAAGAGTTCCTCTTCCTTTTCTTAGGATTGGAACCTTCACCAATTAGAAGAACAGAACTCTTCTTAGGGGAAAAATTCGATTTCGCAGTCTTCAACATGTTGTGGAGTTCAGGCAGGCTGACATCCAACTTATTCATGTGAAAGTTCACAACAAACTGCGAGAACGAACTCGGAAGCGATTACAAGACCAAGTCTTGGCTCAGCTCCCCATCTATGGCAAAACCAAGTTGTCCAAGACGTTCAATCAAATTGATCATCTTAAGTACATGGTCATTCACAGATGATCCCTCAGACATCCTACACCCGAACAACTCCTTCGATATCTCATATCGAGTTATCCTCCCTGCCATATCATACAACTCTTGTAGATGCATGAGGATAGTGTGAGCATCCATATGCTCATGTTACTTCTGTAGCTCAATATTCATGGAAGCTAGCATGATGCATTGAGCAACATTTGCATCATCTATCCACTTACAATACACAACACGTTCATCATTATGTGCATCACTAGCAGGTTCAGTAGGCTTAGGTGAGTCAATCACGTATTCCAGCCTCTCAATCCTGAGAACAATTCTCAAGTTTCGAAGCCAGTCAGCATAATTAGGACCAGTCAATTTGTGAGCATCCAGTATGCTCCTGAGTGATAGTGTAGAAGACATAATGTATATTGTAAATCTATAAATGATAAACACATAACAACACTTAGCAAATATTCGATTTCATTTTAAAACACTATATGAATCGGGTCTTTATTCATAAGTGGCTCCCACTAGTTTACCTAATTTATTCAACCCCCTACGTGAAAAATTAAGCATTCATAATGCTAGTGGGAATAGGGATCCTACATTCCATTACACAACCCCGGCTGTGGCACGAAACGCCATGTAATGTTCAATAGGCAGACAACTCTTGTCAATTACATCTAATGTTATTCCCTAATCAAACTTTAGCCTCTTGAATATTTGAGTCACGGCTGTGGCACAACAAACTCAATATTCTAAGTCAAGTCTAACCCAACATTCCGTACAATTGAATCAGTCCCCAAAGGCCCACGGCTGTGGCACGTAATGACCTTTAGATTCTTATTCAATGTACACATCTCTATGTAATAGACAAGTATTTCTTATTTCAAATCCCTCGGTTGTGGCACGAAACGACAATGATTCAAAAATAAGAACTACTTTCTACCATGTTGGAAGGCTATGACCGGCACAAGCCCGTTGTATCATTGGCCAATTACTACTTGATATTATTTAATTTTAGAGGGATTATATTATGTTACAATCATAATCATATTATAAAGAAATTCTTCTTTTTAAATTAAATATTTCAAATCAATAATCAATAATCAGATGATTCCCAGATCGGGTGGAGCATTGTCAAGAGGCGTCACTTAATAACCCTTTCTTACAGATAGAAATCTGTTGTTGACAGAATCATCCTTTCTCTCATATCAAAAATTCATATTCAATTACGTGTTTCATAAACACAAGAATCTCATGATTATATTCATAATATTGTTCTTAAGGTTATGAAACAATTTCACTATACTAGGTTGTCTAACAAACGCCTTATGTTCATTTAAGTTCACCTAAATCATCGCATGATAAACTAAGTATATATCACATATATAAACATGAATAAACATCAAGGTAGGCATGTTACATCATCTAGCATATAGGTCTAAGCATTATACATCTCTATGTATCACATGAAGCATTTAAAAGCAATTAAAAACAGTTGAAAACAGCTTTAAAACACTTCATGGAAATATAAACAGTTCAAAACTTTTATATAAACTAAAATTGATCACTCCATTATATCCGTCTCGGAAAACGAATCCAACGGTATATTCCACGCCCAAAACGGAGTTACGAAACTCCCAGAAAATCAATTTTAAAATCAACAGAAGGGCTGTAACGCATTACAGGATCTGTAACGCATTCCGGTGATGCGTTACACCCCTTTTCAGCCATTAAAGGGTGTAACGCATTCCGTGAATGCGCGACAGGTGTGTAACGCATTCCCGGAATGCGTTACACCCCTTCTTTTTTTTTTTGCTTCTCAGCAGCCGCCGCCGCCTGACAGTCTTTTTCGATTTGAGCGCCTGACATCACCTGTCTTCTTTCTGTTCTTCTCCGTACAGCAGATGCACAGATAACAATACAGATATATACAAACATATATATATATATATACTTTATATACATATATTTATACTAATTTAATTACGAATTTAATTACAAGAACTTCAAAAATTTATAATAAAAAATATATACATCATAAAATTATGAAAAAAATACCTAGACGATCTACAACACTTGTAGAACCCAGATCAACATTCAAAATTATTCTGAGAAACGATTTCTCATCAAACAAAATTAATCCATAATATAACTTGTAAAAATCATAATTAATTCATACAAGCACATAAAATTCTGAAATTTTTACCACAGATCTATATGCATACAACCTATGCTCTGATACCATTGTTGAATTTTTAACGCAGCGGGGTCATGGCAAAACACTTTTACACATACAAAATCCAAATAAAAGCATATAAATCGTGAATAAAAATTCGAGGGATCGAATCTAACCTTTAAAAATAATTCGGAGACAACGATCAGAGATCCTTAGCAGTTTCTCCTCAAGTGTGAAGCACTCCACCGGTATCCACCAAGAAAACGATGTTAAGGAGGAGGAAGGAGGTGGAGAGAATTGGGTTTTCCAAACTTTTTGGGTTTTCGGGTTAGAATCAAATTAGGGTCTATAATAGTGTATTTATAAGTAAAATTTTCAGCTGAAATTTTCCCATAAATAATATTATTATTATCCCATTTATTATTCTCATTAATAATTAAAACACCTTTTAATTATTAATCCTTTTTCTAAACACTTTAGAAATAATTCTCTCTCTTGATTTAATTTCCAAAAATTAAATCCTTAATTAATAATATTAAGAACTTTTCTTAATTAATTTATAATCAATTAAATCTCATTTAATCAATTATTAAATTTGCCAATTAATTATTTATTTCACAAATAAATAATTATTAGCCATTATTAATTAATTCCTCCACCATTAAATCATTCTCTTTTTATGGTGTGACCCTGTAGGTTCAATATTAAGCCGGTATTAGAAATAAATAATAATAAAACTATTTTATCATTATTTATATAAATTCTCTAATTTATTAAATATGATTAATTAATTAATCACATTTATTCTACATCGTGAGGGATACTTCTCAGCATATCGCGACTATCCGGATAATATGAATTCACTGCTTAGAATACCAAGAACCTATTCAGTGAATAGTTACCGTACAATAAACTCCTTCTACCCTACAATGTCCCGATTAAATACAAGGCATGGATCTCGTGTCAAGCCTATCTAATTTAATCACTTGCTTACCATTTACTATGCGTAGTTCCATGCAAATTAGAAACTCCTTTCTAATTTCATTCACTCTGGCCAGAGATTCCTGAACTAGCATAAGTGGATCAGCTTTGAACATTCGCTTCCTTCACTGGAAGGGGTAGATCCTTTATTGATCATACACTATCTTCGTGTACAAATTCCTATACCCAGAAGAGCCCTAATAATTGTCCCTGGAGACTAAGAACTAAACCAAAGCATAGTTCAGTGTACACAAGATGACTATGATGACCTCAAGTCTAAGGATACTTGTACAACTATCACTATGTGAATAACTGCTGACACGTGAGTGAACTCCATCAGTAGTTCAGCTGGACGAGTCATGTTCAGTGAACTTATTCTAAAATAAGCACCTACATACTAGCTATAGTGTCACCACACAAATGTCTATGAGAACAGACATCCTTCATAATGAAGCAAGCATAGTATGTACCGATCTTTGCGGATTATTAATTACCAGTTAGTAATCCTACGACCAGGAACTATTTAAGTTTAGAGTTATCATCTTTTAGGTCTCACTATTATGATCTCATCATAATCCATAAAAAGCTTTACTCTAAACTATGATATATCTTATTTAAACACTTAAATAGATAGAGCCCGTAATAAAAACAAACAAGTCTTTTATTAATATCAATGAAATCAAAACAGATTATACAGGAAGTTATTCCTAAAACCTAATTCATGATTGGAATTAGGACATATTCCTTTCAATCACCACGTAGCCCGTCGCTGGAACGATCTACGCCTTGAAGGTACCCACACGAATGATCACCCGGAGGATGGGTGTGTACTAGCACGTTCTTGAGGCCGCCTTCTTACTCTCTCTATCTCTCTTCAAGCTGCTAGGGTTTATATTTTATCAAATAAAATGTGTAACCCTAATTCTATTAGAAAAAGATATTACATAGGCAAGAGCTAATGGGCCTGCAACCCTAAATAGAATTTTAGAGTTATTATTATTATTAAATTCAAAATTCTAATTATTGTATTATTAAGTCTTACTTAATCATCCAATAACTTAATTTTGGATTTAATATTATATTTGAATTTCCTATTTATTTAATTAATTAAGTCACACTTAATTAATAACAAATAATTCGAATTACTTACATTTAATTTAAATCCGAATTTAAATTAAATAATCCTCCAATCATTCTTTGTGCGACCCTTTAGGTTATTATTAAGTTGGAAATAATTTTAAATCTAATTTAAAATCATAAACAATGAGCGGCATCTAGTAATACATCATTATTACCCATGTAATAATAATTAAATCGATGATCAATTAAACCTTTTGTGAATAATGTACAATGTAATATAATCCCTTTAGCCTTATATTATAGATCAAACTCGAGGCATGCATTGTTTCATCATCTGCTAACGTTCAATCCTTCTTTCCTTGATTAATGAGTAAACTATTAAAAAATCAGTATTTAAGCACGACCATGCATTTTATAGTCTTACTCAATCAAGAGGCCAATAATATCACTCCTTTAATAAAGGAAGGCTAAATCCCATCTAGATCATTCATATTTGTCATACGATTCATAATGTACCCAATGTCTACTTTTATTATTACCCGATCAAGGATAATTTTTAATAGTATCAAAGTATATTAATTCTCGTATAGAAATATAATGATTTCAGGTCAAAGGACCAATACATCGTTATCACTGTGAGATTAACTTATGACACTATAAACATGTAGTATCTCACAACGGGTCAATCCAGCACCATGTATTTAATACATGTGCCTGTGTTTTGACTTTAGTATCACCATACCTATGATCAATGAGATGTGATCATCATCCAACAAACACACTAGTCTCAATATATTTATTATCGTCCCTTAATAATAATACTTGACTAGGGACCGTTAGGAATATCAATACTATTCTCATAATCTCATTTCTAAGTCACGTACTTAGAGATATAGATTTACATATCATATTCCAAGGACATTTATTAATCTAACATCTTATCACAGAAAATAAAAATATAATAAATTACTAAAGAATAATCCATATAATCATAATTAATAATCCAAATGTTTCATAATATAAACATAATAGTATTGTCTCTAGGGCACAAACACTAACAATATCCCACTTACACTAGAGCCAATCACCCATGTATCTAATACCCATGGAACTAGTATGACCTTCGTGCTTTTGCCGCGACAAAGTCTTAGTCAGTGGGTCTGCAACATAATCATTATTATGCACTTTACATATATGTATATCTCCTCTTTCATTAATCTCTCGAATGAGGTGATATCTCCTAAGTATATGCTTTGCCCGGGAATGGGACCTTGGTTCTTTAGCCTGTGCGATGGCTTCATTATTATCATAGTAAAGATCAACTGGATCTGTGATCGATGGAACCACACCAAGTCCCGTTATGAATTTCCGTATCCAAACAGCCTCTTTGGCTGCTTCACTGGCAGCAATATACTCAGCTTCCATTGTAGAATCACCTATTATCTCTTGCTTTGAACTCTTCCAGCTTACAGCACCTCCATTAAGGCAAAACACAAAACCTAACTGAGATATTGAATCGTCTCTGTCTGTCTGAAAGCTGGCGTCAGTGTAACCCTTTACATCATGTTAGGTCCCAATGTGTTTGTAGAAGGGGGGGTTGAATACAAACAGTACCAAATAATCGAATAAAATGCGGAATAAAAATTGAAACAAAATTCAAGTTAAATAAGAATATTATTAAACTTGAGAGGTGTTACAACAACGATATCGATTACAAGGAATTAATCTCAAATTAATTATCACAAATCTAGAATAAATTCGACATGAACTTTTTCTATTTTTACAATAAAAAGATTCAAATGCTAAACGCAATTTGAGATTAAGTTCTAGGGATTTTGATCCGCTAGATAGTTACACAAGAACAAGAGAATGATTTCTAGTTGATTGGATTTAACTTTACAAACTAGAAATGTGATCTCGAATTTAGCAGATGAACAATAAAATGTTTTCTGCGGCTGCTTTTCTTTCTGTGTTCTTGGTTGTTGGATGATAATGAATGTATGCTGCTTCTGTTCTTTTTAAATCAATCAACAAACTCTCATTGAACTGGCAAGACAATCCTGAGCTCAGCAAGACAATCAGTAGGACTATTGATTGTACTAGCAAGACAATCTGATTGAACTACAATGACTTTCGGTATGACAATCAGTTGAACTAGCAAGACAATCTCCTTCCCAGTAGAACTTTCGGTATGACTATTGAAATGACTTGTAGGATTCCTCAACTAAGGGGGAGAAATAGCAGGGAGGAAGAAAAAGATCCTACGTATGTACACTACACCACACCATTGTTGTTTGTAACTACGGATCCTATTGTACGGGAGAGGTGGTAAACACAAGGTGATTTTCTAGTAAGGGAAGAAGTTGTTTTCAAAAGGGGAGTACCATTGGTTTTATCCACGGATCCTATTCTACGGGAGAGGTGGTAAACGAAGGTGATCTTCTTTAAATCAGTTGATTCTCATAGGGGGAGAAGCAAGAGAGATATGTGCTTCTCAACAGGAAATGTGGTTGTACAAAAGAAGATGAAACTACTTGAAGATATGTTCAGTCTAGAGGAAGATCTATTTGGAATCTGGAAAATGTTAAAAGTTATCCAGAACTTTTCTGCTATTTAATTTGCATTTATGTTTATATCTTTTTCTTATTTTTTAGTTGAGTTATCCTCTAGGTATTTGTGTGTTATTGTTTAACAAACAAATAGGGGGAGATTGTAAGGCATATGTCATAGCCTATTTGTTTATTCGAGGATTTAACTCAACTCAAATAAGAATGTAACAAGTAAATAGTGGATCTACCGTCAAAGAGATCTCATAAAGTAACATCTATCAAAGGATTCAGAAACAAGGTTCATCTACAGACTTGAGGAATTAATTCACTGGAAGAAGTTCAAGAAATTGTTCAAGCCTCAGTGATATAAATCAAGATTGTGGATTTAATCAAGTGACAGAGATCTCGTCAGGGTATCAATTAATTACAGGGATTAATCTGAAATCAAAGTCAAGACATGAAGAAACGTCACGGAAGTTAGTCACTCATGAACCAGACAGTACATCGAGTGTCAACATTGAAGTGGTGGAATTGATTCATAATTCTCAGTGATTTTCAGATGATTTTCAGAAGAATGGTTGCTGCTCAGGATTAGTATTAATTCTCTATTAATTAATTAAGTCATATAATTTAATTAAGAAAATAAATTATATCTGCAAAGATTAATTTATTTATTAATTGAATTAATTGATTAATTAATTCAGAATTAATATTAAGAATTTTCAGAAGTTTAATTGGATTAAAAACAGTCTTAAAATCAGCAAGACAATTGAAAATGAACTAGCATGACAATCTGGATTGTCATGCCAAGACATTTCAATAGTCATACCGAAAGTTCTACTGGGAAGGAGATTGTCTTTCTAGTTCAACTGATTGTCATACCGAAAGTCATTGTAGTTCAATCCGATTGTCTTGCTAGTACAATCAATAGTCCTACCGATTGTCTTGCTGAGCTCAGGATTGTCTTGCCAGTTCAAAGAGAGTCTTTTGATTGATTTAAAAAGAACAGAAGCAGCATACATTCATTATCATCCAACAACCAAGAACACAGAAAGAAAAGCAGCCACAAAAAACATTTTATTATTCATCTGCTAAATTCGAGATCACATTTCTAGTTTGTAAAGTTAAATCCAATAAACTAGAAATCATTCTCTTGTTCTTGTGTAACTATCTAGCGGATCAAAATCCCTAGAACTTAATCTCAAATTGCGTTTAGCATTTGAATCTTTTTATTGCAAAAATAGAAAAAGTTCATGTCGAATTTATTCTAGATTTGTGATAATTAATTTGAGATTAATTCCTTGTAATTGATATCGTTGTTGTAACACCTTTCAAGTTTAATAATATTCTTATTTAACTTGAATTGTGTTTCAATTTTTATTCCGCATTTTATTCGATTATTTGGTACTGTTTGTATTCAACCCCCCTTCTACAAACACATTGGGACCTAACAATTGGTATCAGAGCCTTCTGATTAACGAACGAATCAAGATCCTAGACTTTTGTGATTTTTCAACTCCTTGAATTTTTATTTATTCAAAAACTCATAATGACTTCACAAAAAGTTGGAACTGTTAAAATTCCACTATTTGATAAAGAAAATTACATCATGTGGAAGAAGAAGATGCTATTATTTTTACAAGTTGCAAATCCCAAATATCTGAACTTGTTAAAGAAGGGTCCAAAAACTCCGATGGTTATTGAACCAGAGGTGATAGAAGATGATGTTGTGATTACCAAAGCTAGAACCTATCCAAAAGAGCCTGAAGATTTTACTCCTGCTGAAAAGGAAGAAGACTCCTTGAATGCCAGCCTTCAATTAATATTAATTGATTCCCTTGATCCCTTGATGAACAGACATGTGATGAACTGTAAAAATTCCAAACACATGTGGGAAACTATTGAGGTGATTAATGAAGGCACAGAGGAAGTTAGGGAGAACAAGTTGGAGATCCTAACCTCTGAGTATGAACATTTTAAATCAAATCCAGGAGAAGGAATTTATGAAGTGTTTGAGAGGTACAATGCATTGATCAATAACCTGAACATAAATGGAAAATATTATTCAATCAGGGAGGTCAACAAAAAGTTCCTTTTAACACTGCCAACTCATCTTGAACATTGAATCACTGCCATTAGAGAAGCTAGAGATCTGAGTGAGATTTCTTTGGATAGACTCTATGGTGTGTTGAAAACCTATGAGTTGGAGCAGATTCAGCAAAAGGAAGTCTACGGGAAAGATAGAATGGTCAGCACATCTACTGCTCTTGTAGCTGAAGGTCAACAACAACAACAATCTCAACAGTCGGAGAGAATGGTACAGTTTTCCAAGGCTGAGGAAAATGTGATAGTAGCAGAATATGATCCTCCTACTACAAATCAATCCAGTGAATTTTTATTCCTTGGAAGAGCTGGAGCAATTGGAAGATGAGTCAATGGCCCAAATTTTCAAGAGATTCTCCAATGTCAGATTCAAGAGAAATCCCAAGTTCAAGTACAAGTCCAACTACAACAGATTCCAGACATGTGGATCTTCATCCTCTAACACCAGTAGTGGTGGATACAAAATAGGGATGGTTGATCGGAGCACCATTAGATGCTATAACTGCAATGAGTTGGGACACTTTGACACAGAATGCAGGAAGCCAAAGCAAGTAAGGAAGAACTCTTATGATTCAAATCAGAAGAGTAACTCTGAAAGGGCTTACCTGGCAAAGGGAAGAAGCTAGGATGATACTGATAGTAAAGATGAAGAAGATGTGAATCTTGCTCTTATGGCTATTGATGGAAAAGCTTCATCGTCAAGAAAAGAGGTAAAATTTACTGATGCTGAATTAGTTTATCATCTAGGAGGTTCCTTAGATTGTGCTCGTCGTGATAATGAATTGTTAAGTCAGCAGATCAAAGACCTTGAGAAAGAGGTCAATGAATTAAGACTTGTGCACATTAATCAAGACAAGTTAAAAGAACAAGTATCTTTTCTAGAGAATAGAGTTGACTGTTATAGACAACTCGAAACTATTCTCAAAGACAAGATCACCGGTCTTGAGACTAAGGTTAGAGCTTACTTCAATTCTTGTTCGAAGGCTAAAGAGTTCTACAGTAAGCAAGCTATTAATCAAACATCTGGAATAGGTTATGATTACAATGCTGCTATTGGAGAATTAGGCATAAACTCCCCTCCTCATGTATGTGCTAAAGGTAGGGAAGTACCACATGTGCTTAAGGTTGTTGATGAACCCCTCTATAAAGCATCAATTGCTCAACCATTTGATGCAACCTCTTCTGTTATTCAAGAAGAAATATGTGATGAAGAACATGCTAATGAGAAGGTTGTTTCCAAGTCAAGTGTGTCGAAAGTTCCAGTCAAAGTTGTGAAAGTAACTGAGACTAACTCAGACACACATGAGTTGGATAACAAAAATGCCATATCTACCATGCATAAATTGCCTGATGTTAATCACTCTTATAAAGCATGTGGTGTTTCTAATTGTATGTCATGTGCTTTTAATTTGATGTATGCTTATTTTAATGGTAAGCATGTTTCTAGTGATAAGACTACTCCTCGTCAGCATGTGAATAATAAGAAGCATGATAGGTCTAAGACTGCTAGTCCTTCTAAGGCTAGAAAGGAGACATTTGTGCCTAAGCCTAAACAGAAATTTGTTAAGGCTGCTTACAAGGTCAAATGTTCAGTCATTGAGGATGTTGAGACCATTAAAATTAAAAATGTTGTTTTGCCTGACAAAGGACAATTCTACAAGTATGTCGGGCCCAACCAAGTTTGGGTTCCGAAGAAGGTCTAATCCATTTGAAGTGCAGGGCAGTATACAGGTGTAACCGGTAGTGTAGATTCTTGACAAGTGGATCATCAAGACATATAACCAGAGATAGAGCCCTGCTATCAAATGTGGATTGAGAAAGTTGGCCCCCTGGTTACCTTTGGAGATAACAGCAAAGGTTTATCTGAGGGATATGGCTGTTTGCAAGTTGGGAATGTTATCATTGTAAATTTGAATATTGTGCTAGGTTATTATCTGGAAACAGTATCTAACATATAGCACCAGTGACGAGACTTGAGAATATTACGACATATCAGGCACTGATGCACATTACACCACTCTAGTAAGATGTGTACAAGTGTACTCCTGGTTGGTGAGTCAAAAGAGGAAGTCAATGCACCTCAGTTCATGGACTTTGCAGTTGCAGATCTATTGGACTATGCAATCTCTTCTTCACAATCTCACTTCAGGTTGGTATGAACTAGTGTACTGCTCAAGCAATCGTCATATTTATAACTCTCTAATCACTAGGTACAATCATATTGTTTTATATGTGCAGTGAGTTTTAGGAGTAAATCAAACTTCTTTCTACATTAGTGATTTCTTATCTCATGTAAAATCTTTTGAAATCACTATTGTACATCATTACTCTCAAAAGATTAAATGTATAATTTTCATTCATTATAGATCTTAAGTATATTTTATCTCTCTATATTGCCCTATGTTCTGTGATACAGGTTCAGTCTCCAATGGCTTTCTTTCATTGACAGTCATGAGGTTGAAAACCCTCAATGTCTATCCCAGACTGTAAAGACAAACACAGAAACAGAACCAACCAACACTCTCTTACCACTAAATGTAGTATGAATGAGCGTGAGAGAGATAGTGCCTTAGTGCATCATATAAGGAAGGTTCTGTAGTCAACCCAGTTGCTCTGTCTCCTACATAGATGGGTAGTATTTAAACTGAGACAACTGCTAGCCCCCATACATCTTCTCAAAAAGATGTAATGGCTGAAAAGGCACAAAAATAGTTACTAGATTCATTCTCTCAACAGGGTGCGTCTATTGAAATTTGCCTGTCGGCCAAGGTATCCGATGTAGTGTCACCACTTCAAACATAAACAATTCTTGATGCATAAGGAGAGGTCACACACACAAAGGATGAGTTGACGGAAACAAGAGTTTCGACCATTTTAAGGTCAGATTCGATTGTTCAAGGTTCGTTAATGGACCAATTGCCTTTACAGGTGTTAGGAGAGGATACTGATCCAAAAGCCATATGTCAGTGGTCAGTGTCTACCTCCCCAGGCTTAAATCCCCTGGATGCATCTGCGTATAGTGGATCTGACATAGGTGCAGATCGGCAACTTGTTGACAATGATTCAGATATTACCTGATGAGTCACAAGGAAATGTCTTCACAGACATTAGAAGGGAACCTTGATCTTTATGCTAAATTCTTTGGATCATTGTTTACCTTCCCAGAATTCAAATCTGGAACCCTAAAAGGGAAACTAACAACTTGTAAATTATGACTCAGATTCATCTGACGAGTTTAACAAGGATGGGGATTTGTGAACTCCCATTGCACCACCTGTGACCTCCTTAAGGATGGCTAAGGTGATTTTCCTTGCAGGTACAGCTGAATGTTGGAGCTATGAGAGAAGAGTGATACACTTGTGAGAATGAGTGTAAACACTAGTGGAGAGAAAAGTGAAACACATGTGAGGTACACTAAACAGAATCACACACTCACAGTGAGGAAGAAAGAGAAACACCTGTTATTTCTTTTCCAACCAAGTGAAATATGAGAACTCCTTCAGACGACGACATACATTCCTTCTTTAAGGGGGAGATAAAAGCTTAAGTAATAGTTTGGAGGATTCCTCAACTAAGGGGGAGAAATAGCAGGGAGGAAGAAAAAGATCCTACGTATGTACACTACACCACACCATTGTTGTTTGTAACTACGGATCCTATTGTACAAGAGAGGTGGTAAACACAAGGTGATTTTCTAGTAAGGGAAGAAGCTGTTTTCAAAAGGGGAGTACCATTGGTTTTTATCGGCGGATCCTATTGTACGGGAGAGGTGGTAAACGAAGGTGATCTTTTTAAATCAGTTGATTCTCATAGGGGGAGAAGCAAGAGAGATATGTGCTTCTCAACAGGAAATGTGGTTGTACAAAAGAAGATGAAACTACTTGAAGATATGTTCAGTCTAGAGGAACATCTATTTGGAATCTGGAAAATGTTAAAAGTTATCCAGAACTTTTCTGCTATTTACTTTGCATTTCTGTTTATATCTTTTTCTTATTTTTTAGTTGAGTTATCCTCTAGGTATTTGTATGTTATTGTTTAACAAACAAATAGGGGGAGATTGTAAGGCATATGTCATAGCCTATTTGTTTATTCGAGGATTTAACTCAACTCAAATAAGAATGTAACAAGTAAATAGTGGATCTACCGTCAAAGAGATCTCATAAAGTAACATCTGTCAAAGGATTCAGAAACAAGGTTCATCTACAGACTTGAGGAATTAATTCACTGGAAGAAGTTTAAGAAATTGTTCAAGCCTCAGTGATATAAATCAAGATTGTGGATTTAATCAAGTGACAGAGATCTCGTCAGGGTATCAATTAATTATAGGGATTTAATCTGAAATCAAAGTCAAGACATGAAGAAACGTCACAGAAGTTAGTCACTTATGAACCAGACAGTACATCGAGTGTCAACATTGAAGTGGTGGAATTGATTCATAATTCTCAGTGATTTTCAGAAGATTTTCAGAAGAATGGTTGTTGCTCAGGATTAGTATTAATTCTCTATTAATTAATTAAGTCATATAATTTAATTAAGAAAATAAATTATATCTGCAAATATTAATTTATTTATTAATTGAATTAATTGATTAATTAATTCAAAATTAATATTAAGAATTTTCAGAAGTTTAATTGGATTAAAAACAGTCTTAAAATCAGCAAGACAATTGAAAATGAACTAGCATGACAATCTGGATTGTCATGCCAAGTACTTAAGAATATTCTTAACAGCTGTCCAGTGACCCTCACCAGGATTAGACTGGTATGTGCTCTTCATGCTCAAGGCATACGAAACATCAGGACGAGTACATATCATCGCATACATTATACATCCAATTGCTGAAGCATATGGAACTTTGATCATACGGCCCTTATCATCTAATGATTTAGGGCAGTTGTCTTTTGAGATCAATATCCCATGAGACATTGGGACATATCCTCTTTTTGCCTCTTGCATCCCGAAACGATGCAATACTTTGTCAATGTATGTACTCTGACTTAGGGCGATTAATTTCCTTGATCTATCTATATAGATCTTGATCACTAATATATAGGTAGCATCACTAAGTCCTTCATCAAGAAACTATTTCCCAGCCAAGTCTTAACAGCCTGTAGAGAAGGTATGTCATTCCCTATTAATAATATGTCATCTACATATAGTACTAGGAATGCCGCATGGCTCCCACTAACCTTCTTGTAAACACATGGTTCATCTTCATTATGAGTAAAGCCAAATTCTTTGACTGTTTCATCAAAATGACGATTCTATCTCCTTGAGGCTTGCTTCAATCCATAAATAGATCGAAGCAACTTACACACCATCTTAGCAAACTTGGGATCGAAAAAACCCTCAGGTTGTATCATGTATACATCTTCTTCAAGGCTCCCATTTAAGAAAGCGGTTTTAACATCCATTTGCCAAATCTCATAGTCATAGTAAGCAGCTATTGCTAGCAAAATCCTGATGGACTTGACCATAGCAACTGGTGAAATGGTCTCATCATAATCTATACCATGAACTTGTTTTAAACCATTTGCCACCAGTCGCACTTTATAGGTCTGTACTTTACCATCCATGTCAGTTTTCTTCTTGAAAACCCACTTGCATCCTATAGGTTTTACCCCTTCATGTGGATCAACTAAAGTCCATACTTTATTTTGATACATGGATTCCATTTCGGATTTCATGGCCTCTAGCCATCTCTCGGAGTCTGGACTGTTCATAGCATCTTGGTAGGTAAGAGGCTCATCATTATATATGAGCATTACATCTACATCTTGAGTCAAGAGAAATCCATAATATCTCTCTGGCTCATGACGAGCCCAACTAGATCTACGAACAACATGTGTTTCCGGAGCAGGAACATCTTGATGTACTTCCTGCCCATTTTTCAACTCTGGTTCAATATTATTTTGTACAACTCGATCTTCATCGAGATCTATAGTCCTCCCACTAATTTTCTTTGAAAGTAACTCTCTTTCAAGAAATACAGCGGTTCGAGAAACAAACACTTTGTTCTCGGTAGGATTATAGAATCTATACCCTTTAGTTTCTTAAGGATATCCCACAAAATAACATTTATCCGATTTTGGTCCCACCTTGTCAGACACAAAGCATTTCACAAACGCTTCGCATCCCCATACTTTCATAAAAGACATGCTGTGACGTTTCTCAGTCCACATCTCATATGGAGTCTTTTGAAATGATTTAGTTGGAACTCGGTTTAGTGTATATGTAGTCATTTTAAGAGCATAACCCCAAAAACTTATTGAAAGATCTGTTAGACTCATCATCAATCGCACCATGTCCAACATGGTACGATTTCTCCTCTCAGAAACTCCATTCCATTAAGGCGTTCCAGGAGGAGTAAGTTGTGATACGATACCACACTCCTTCAAGAAACCTTTAAACTCGAGGCTTCAGTATTCTCCTCCACGATTTGATCATAAAACTTTTATACTTTCCCCTGTTTGCTTTTCTACTTCAGCCTTGTATTCTTTAAACTTTTCAAAAGAATCGGATTTGTTCTTCAAAAGATACACATATCCATATCTACTGAAATCATCAGTAAAAGTAATGAAGTAGTAAAAGCCACCTCTTGCCATCATACGCATTGGACCACATACATCACTATGTATAAGTCCTAATCGTTCGGCGACCCTTTCACCTTGTCCGGTAAAAGGAGCTTTATCCATTTTGCCAATGAGACAAGATTTGCATTCTTCGTATGGTTCAAAATCAAACTTATCCAAGTAACCATCTTTATGTAATTTGGAAATGCGTTTCTCATTTATGTGACCTAAACGACAATGCCAAAGGTATGTTTGATTTGAGTCTTTCATCTTAATTGTAACGCCCTCCAGACCCGGGGTATAAGTCTGGGGGTTACGAGCTAATCTCCAAACCTGTACAAGCTTATTAATAAATAATAAAGAAATAAAACTAAACTCCTTAACAACTACCAGGACCTTTTTAGGTTGAAGTATGAAAACAAGAACCACTAACTACTTTTATTACAAACCAAAATTTAAAATCTCACAAATTTCTTTATTACAAACCGTTGTCTAATTCATTTTAAGCTAAGTTCAGCTTTTATTCAAACACACATACTATCTATCAACACTCCACCTGCTCGGGCAACTCAAAGCTTTCTTCCTGGATTGGGATCAACACCTTGGGTATCAGAGGATCCCAAGGCTTGACCCGCTTCTTTACCACTCGTGTCCTGACGGGTTTCATATTCCTTCTTAACTGAAATAATAAGGTGAATAACAACAAAAAGGGATGAGCCAAAATTGCTCAACAAGTCTACAAAATATACATAATGTTAAAGCAATATAACTGAATTCGTAACCCAGGTAAATCTGCAAAGATATAACCTCATAAGAATCAAAAGAAGGCCATTATTGGTGAATGTGAACGAATTAAACTGGACTCAAGTTCACAGCTATACCCTGCTGATCAACCAGGATACAGTGCAGATCTATATCTCACTATATAGATCCCGTCAGGCACCCAGGCACTACGGCCCATCTCAAGGATCCGGTTATGTCCCGTTCCTTAGGATTAAGTAGACTTAATCCCAAAAGTAGTATTATCCAGTCCCTGGAATAGCAATCGGAACAAATCGGTATGCTTTGATATATTCTAATCACCAGAATATATCAATAATTGTGAGTAACAATTGGAATATGAATAATAAGTTCAAATGAAAAGAATAATTCAAGAATCGAACTGAGATATGAATAAAGGAATTAAAGTAATGCAAATGTAATAAGAATCTGAAGAGAATATCACTATTCTGGAAAATAGAATAGGGGAGAAACTTGCCTTCTGTGCGACTTACTACAATTAAATCACTTCCGTCTATCCCCTACTTGACCTGCCTTGCTGGCTTAGTTTCTGTTAGCAAAATAGACTGGTTAATTCATTTTGTACTTCAGTTGCACCTTAAATCGACTTCATTTTGTTCCTATTATCTACCCATACGCTTATAACCAACTCGAATATTACATATAAGCAAGTAAGACTCGATTAACCACATATAATACACATAAGCACATAATCATTTTTATAGTTAAAATAATTTTTAGAATCGAAATCGACTTGTTGATTGCTCCGTTGATCACCTTCTGCTTCATTTCCCATTTTTCCGGAATTTTTCGAACTCGTCTCAGCACGCATTTCAACTGATAATCAAGCAATCAATAGAATCAACTAATTTCGAGAAGAAATTAGTTCTTCATATTATTTTTAGTGAAAAGAATTCATTTTTCTGAGTCAACAGGCTTTCGTTTCGCTCAAATCGGACTAACGGTTGAATTATTATCAATTAAACACTAATAATTCAATTTATTATTCAATATAAATAATTATTGCTGATTTTTAAATCCTAAAATATTTTTTAAATAATTATTTAAGAAAATCAAAGTCAAAAATATTTTTTTTATAATTTTTTGGAGTTAAAATGAAGAAGTTATGATTTATTTAAAATTATGTGACTAATTATCCAAATAATTAATCACTTTTTAAATATTTAATAAATAAATAACTAATAAATAATTAATAGATAATTATTTACTAATTTAAAATAATTAATCCCTAATTATTAGGATTAATCACAATTTATTACAAATATTTACAACTCATCGTTATTTATTTGATTAGATCGATTATTTACAAATAATCAATCGATTTAATTAACTGATACGCTATTTATCGAATAACTACGAATTACTCGAATTATAAACCAACTCAACGATTAATCACTCGTATAAATACGAGTTACGCACTATTCTCGAATACTACCGAACTCATATATTATTATTGAAACTTATACGATTCGTTAATCAATTAATTATCTGTATTTAACTATACGATACGAACAATTACTGCAATATTATTCGAATAACTAACGCTCGAATAATAATTCTCATTATCGAATCACTACTCGCAATATTAACTAATTATTAGATTATTAATCATATTATTTAATTATTTTTAATCCTTATTTATTAATTAATTACCTAATTATTAATTAATTACCTAATTATTAATTAATTAGATAACTAATATATAATTAGATAAATAATTAAATAATTAAATAAATAATTAAATTCAAATTTATAATTTAATAAAATAATTTAGAAATTAATAATACTATTTTTCAGAATTTAAATCTAATATTTATTGGATTTTAAGAATTATTAAAAACTGATTTTTAATATACTAAAATATAATTTAATAACTAATTAATCAAAAACACAAAATCAGTAACAGGAGTTGGGTTTTTAGGATCAAACCCGGGTCGAAACCGGGTTGCAAACCGGGTCGAACCCGGGTCGCTCAAGAACTCGAACCCGGGTCGCTCAAGAACAAGGTCGGCCGGACGGAACCCGACACCGGCGGCCTCATTTTTCGGCGAACCAAAACGAAGAGCAACCAACACGATTCCAGGCTCGTTCTGCTGCGTTTTCGTTCGATAATCAAGCCCAGCATCTTCCCTCGTCCATCTCCTTCTTCGTTCAACGAGCACGACGTCGGGAAGACAAGGAACGGCGGCGTCGACGTCGTTCTTCGGCGAGCATGAATTCAACACGAAACCCAGCAAAACCCGGTACCAATCGACAGGAAAAACGACGATCTAAACACTCGTAATCATCAAATCATCAAACAACACACAGAAATTCAAACCCGAATTCAAGAAATAATCCGAAAATTACGAAATTAAATTCAAGTAATCCAACAACAAAATCGTTTACATAATCAGAAACTACGATTCTTGGGCTTCAATTTGACTACTTACATGAACGATTTGTACTCCGAAATTACCTTCAAAATCAACTTTGATTCTGCTGCTCTGTTCTTCACCAAACCCTAATCCCCCTTTTTCTTTTTATTTTCTGATTTTTAATTGTAATTAACTGAATTAATTAATGATAAATTTGGTATTTATATTTATGAAAATAATACCCCTAAATAAAATTAAGGGTCTAATTACACTCCTAATAAAAATATTTTGCCCCAATTTTTATAATTTTTGGGTATTAATATTGAATTTTTAAATATCCAATAAATACAAAATAAATGCTAAAAATTCACAAAAATTGTGAATATTACAAAAATGCAAAGAAAAATGATATATGATAATTTCATGATCATATAAAAATAAAAATATGATTTTTGTGGGGTTTTTGGTACCCGAAGGGGTCCGGAAAAGTCATTTTTCGCGAAAAAGGTAAATTTATAAAACGTCTAGGGGTTCAGAATAGCGATATGGTATAGGGCATTTTTGACAAAATAGGGCCAATGATTTTGTTGAAATACGGGCTTTTAAAACATGGTTTTGAGCTGTACGGGTTTTGATGTAAAATATATAACTTATAATAAAACACTCAATAAATATCCAAAACACGTTTAGATCAAAACAGATAACACGTAACACGTAGCAGTTAGGGTTTAATGACTCAACATATTTAATCACATATAAATGACATATTAATACACATATTTTATTATAAATATGATATAATACAATGTAAATTTCCCGGTCGTTACATTCTCCCCCCTTAATAGGATTCTGTCCTCAGAATCTTCTACGAAAACAAATGAGGGTATTTCTCTAACATTTCACTTTCAAGCTCCCAGGTTGATTCTTCAACCACTGGGTTTCTCCACAACACTCGCACTAAATATACAGACTTATTTCTCAACACTTTCTCTCGCCGATCTAAAATTCTTACCGGCTGCTCTACAAAAGACAAATCTGGTTGGATATTTATCGGTTCATACTCTATTACATGCCTAGAATCAGGATTATATCGCTTAAGCATTGACACGTGAAACACATTGTGAATAAGTTGCATATAAGGCGGTAACGCTAATTCGTATGCAAGCTTTCCTACTTTCTTCAAAATCTCAAATGGTCCGACGTATCGTGGTTTTAATTTACCCTTATTACCAAATCTAGTCAATCATTTCCATGGTGATATTTTAAGTAATACGTGTTCCCCTTCCTGATAGTCCATATCCTTCCTTGCTTGGTCTGCATATTTGTGTTGCCTGTTTTGCGCTGCATCGAGTCGTTTTCGAATAAGTTCAATCTTTTCTTTCGTCTGCTGAATTAATTCTGGACCATAAATCTTGCGTTCTCCAACTTCATCCCAGTGCACTGGTGATCTGCATTTTCTCACATATAGTGCTTCATACGGTGGCATTCCAATGCTGGCGTGATAGCTGTTATTATAAGAAAATTCCACTAGGGGTAGATGCTCATCCCAACTGCCTTCAAAATCGATCGCATAAACTCGTAGCATGTCTTCAATCGTTTGAATAGTTCTTTCACTTTGCCCATCGGTTTGCGGATGATAAGCGGTACTCATGTTTAAATTAGTCCCAAGGCATTCTTGAAATTGTCTCCAAAATCTTGAGTTGAAACGAGGATCTCGATCCGATACAATAGATATTGGAACTCCATGTCGCATCACAATTTCCTTAAGATACATGTGCACTAATTTGTTGAGAGAAAATCTTTCATTAATTGGTAGAAAATGTGCCGACTTCGTAAGTCTGTCAATGATTACCCATATCGCATCATGATTTGCCCTAGTCCTTGGTAGTCCTACCACAAAATCCATCGCTAGATGTTCTCATTTCCATTCTGGAATGTCTAACGGTTGCAATAACCCGCTCGGACGTTGATGTTCCGCTTTAACTCGCTGGCATGTGTAGCATTTAATCACCCATTCTGCTATTTCCTTCTTCATATTCGGCCACCAAAAGTTTTCCTTCAGATTGCGATACATTTTTGTGCTTCCTGGATGAATGGAATACTTCGAATTGTGCGCATCTCGCATTATTTCTTCTTTTAATTCTGCCACATTAGGGATCCAGATTCTCGATGCAAAGCGTAAAATTCCTTCATTATCTTTCTGAGTTGTGATCTCTTCTCCTGTTAAGTCGTCATCTTGACTCATCACTTCATCTTGACAATGGCAAATCTTTTCTAGCAACTCCGGTTGGAAAGTCATAGCGTAGATAGTTCCTGCAGATTCATTAGGAATACGAATCTCGATTTCCAATTTGTCGAATTCCTTGGCCAATTCTTCGCATGAAATTAACCGATTCAATCTTTCTTTTCTGCTTAGCGCATCCGCTACAGTATTTGCTTTTCCTGGATGATAACTGATCGTGACATCATAATCTTTAATTAATTCCAGCCATCGACGTTGTCGCATGTTCAATTCCTTGTGCGTAAAGATATACTTCAGACTTTTATGATCCGTGTAGATTTCGCATTTTTCACCGTAGAGATAATGTCTCCAAAGCTTCAATGCAAATACGATCGCTGCTAATTCCAGATCATGCATATGATATTTCTGCTCATGGGGTTTATGTTGTCTCGAAGCATATGCAATGACGTTACCGTGTTGCATCAATACACATCCTAGTCCACGATACGAAGCGTCACTGTAAATGACGAAATTTCCTTGCTCGTCTGGCAGTACTAGTACTGGTGCGGTCACCAACCGATTTTTTAACTCTTGAAAACTTTCTTCACACTTATCATTCCATTCAAACTTTTCACTTTTTCGGGTTAACTTGGTCAGCGGCGTTGCTATTTTCGCAAATCCTTTGACAAACCTTCGATAATATCCTGCCAATCCCAAGAAACTTCGAACTTCTGTCGGTGTCTTTGGTCTTTCCCAATTCAACACAGCTTCAATCTTCGCTGGATCAACTTGGATGCCTTCTCTACTGATGATATGCCCTAGAAATTGTACTTCCCTTAACCAGAATTCACATTTTGAGAATTTTGCATATAGTTGCTCTTTCCTCAGAATTTCTAAAGCTATCCTCAAATGTTCTGCATGCTCTTCTTCCGTCTTGGAGTAAATTAAGATGTCATCAATGAATACAATCACGAATTTATCCAAATATTTCTTGAATACCCTGTTCATCAAATCCATGAATGCAGCTGGCACGTTTGTCAAACCAAATGCCATTTTAAGAAACTCGTAATGTCCATATCTCGTATGGAACACAGTCTTGGGAATATCTTCAGCTTTAATCTTCAATTGATGATAGCCTGATCCCAAATCTATCTTCGAAAACCATGTAGCTTCTTTTAGCTGGTCGAACAAATCGTGGATTCTCGGTAAAGGATACTTGTTCTTAATAGTGAGCTTATTTAACTCCCGATAGTCAATGCACAATCGCATGCTGCCATCCTTCTTCTTTACAAATAACACTGGTGCACCCCATGGGGATACACTAGGTCGTATAATGCCTCGGTCTAGAAGATCTTGTAGTTGCGTTGACAATTCCTTCATCTCAACTGGAGCCATTCGATACGGAGCTTTCGAAACTGGTTCTGTACCTGGTGCTAGATCAATCATGAACTCAATTTCTCGATCTGGCAGTAACCCTGGAAGCTCGTCTGGAAAGACGTCCGGAAATTCACATACAACTGGAATGTCTTCTATTCTAGGAATTCCTTTTTCAGTATCTAACACGTAAGCTATGTATGCCTCACATCCTTGTCGAAGCAATCGTTTGGTCTGCACTACAGTGAGAAATTTATTCTGCTGCTTTTCGCCCTTGAATATTACCGTTGCTTTTTCCGCAGTTCGCAATTCAACTTTCTTATTCGCACAATCTATCTGAGCTTTATGACATGCTAACCAATCCATTCCCAAAATAATATCGAATTCTTCTAGCTTAAAAGGAATTAAATCTATAGAAAAATGATGTCCAGCTACTTCTACGTCACACGCCGGACATACTCGATCTACCGGAACTTGGTCGTCATTCGCTAATTTTATAATTAACGTCTCGCTCAACCATTCAATTTCGCAATGTAACTTATCAAGAAATTCTTCAGAAATAAATGAACGGGTAGCTCCAGAATCAATTAATAATTTTGAATCTACGGAGTTCACCAAAAGCGTACCTCCAATCACACTTGGATTCTGTATTGCTTCTTTCATGGTCATGTTAAAAGTCCTTGCTCTGGGTTGATTTGGCGGTGGTGGCGGAGGTAATGCCAATACTTTCGGAATACTGGCTGCCATTGCTGGTCCTTTACAATTCCTATCGATATGCCCTTTCTTTCCGCATTGATAGCAAGTGATTTCTGCTGTTTTTCCTGTCGGACATTCGTTAGAGTAGTGCCCTTTCTGCTTGCATTTGAAACATGTCATATCTGCTTTAATACATACATCGGTATGCTTACGTCCACAAGTTTTGCAATACGGCACTGGAACCTTAACAATTCCCTGTTGGTTGGAGACTTGGAAACGATTACCTGCTTTTTATGTACCCTGTCCTATCCTTTTGAAATTCAGATTTGCCCGGGCTTGAAATCCCGGCTTCCTGCTGGAACGGTCTTGGAAACTTCCATGTCCTCTGTCTCGTTGAGATCTTTCACTTTCCCCTTCAATGATCAAAGTTTTCTGGACTACAGCGGTATATGTTGTTAATTCAAAAACTGCAACTTGTCCGCGTATCCATTGTCGTAATCCCTCTTGAAATCTCTGCACTCGTTTCTCTTTAGTGTCAACCTGTTCCAGAACAAACCTAGCCAATTCATTGAATTTGGCTTCATATTCTGTTACAGACATACTTCCCTGTTTCAGCTCTAAAACCTTTATCTGCATCTGATTCCTTACGTAGCGAGGAAAATGCTTCTCTAAAAATAACTCTTTAAACCTATCCCAAGCAATAACATCTTCACCCTCTAAAGCCTTTTTAGATTCCCACCAATAATTTGCCTCTCCTTTCAACAAGTAACTAGCAAAATCAGTCTTCTGGTCCTCACCTACCTTCACTAGTACAAAAGCTTTCTCTATTTCCTTTAACCAGGTGGTAGCTTTAATAGGATCAGTAGACCCATCAAATTTTGGAGGTTTAACTGACTGAAACTGCTTAAAAGTAACAACAGGTCGAGGCTCAGGATGAGGTGGATGTTGTAACATTTGTTGTTGTATCTGTTGTTACTGATGTTGCATCTGCTGCTGCATCATTATCATCTGTTGTTGCATCAGATGGAACATTTGGTTCATGGTCTCATTAGTCTGGCCTTCGGAATTGTTGTTAGAGGTCTCAGCTCTAGTCTTTCTTTTTGGTGGCATCTTCTTCTGATAATAAAACAGGTGATATTTATTTAACAGTTTAATAAACAATTGACAATATGTAAGAAAACAATTGATCCGGTATTAATAACATGATTTATATAAAGAAAACAGTTGCTGAATATAAAAACTAGAAATGTAAGCAGTTAAATAATCATGGTTGTCCTTTTCTGTTTTTTTTTCAATAGGAATTATAGTATAAAAGACTGTAAAGCAGTAAAATGAAAGTAAATGCTGTAAAACTGTAAAGACCGAAATTTAAATAAAAGAAATTTGAAAAGTTCAGTTTATATATATATGACAGCAGCCTCAGGTGTAAATGCTTGATACAAAAAGTCTCGCTCCGCTGGAAGTCATCGGGGCTACAAGTTATACTACTACAGGTCAAAATCCTACTACAGGTTAAACTACTAGTACACACATACATACTACTCACTAGGTTATACTATGCTGCCTCTATATACATCTATACTCTGAAGTCACTGTCTCAACTGTCCCTGACTCGAAACCCTGGTGGCACGTGACTCAACTCATCCTGTAATGCCTCTAGCACTGCCTCGGTAAGTCCCAATGCTCTACGATATGCTGTCTCTGCACTAATATCCTGCTGTCTCAGATTGATAAGCTACTGAGAACTAACTCGGTGAATCTGACGTAACTTCTCCCTCAGTATGTAATCTGATCGTAATGTTCCGACGGGACCATCTGCCTGCGTCTCAAACAATCCAAGGATCTCTCTGCACTGGTTCTGCCATCGAACCCTCTCCTCTCTCTCCGCCTGAAAACGCTGATAAGTAACTGTATGATGCTCACAAAGATCCGTGCTAGAACCTCGAGAAGGTAACGGCCCATCGATTACTATCTCATCCATGAACTCCTGTTGGGGAAACTGATATACCCCGGGAACAGGGGCATAAATAGCTAAAGGGGCAGGAAATAAGACTGGCTGCTACATAGGTGCATACACTGGTGGCTCTGCCTCTGGCTCCATCTGTGGAATATCTGGAATCTCAGGTTGCGGTACTGGAATCTGCGACTCTAAGTCCTCCCACTGTGGAAGATCAATCATATCAGGAACATCAAACATCGGAAACTCCAAAGGTGGAAAGTCAGGCATCTCTGGCTCAAAATAAGGGAAATAATCAACAAAGTCTGGTACCTCTAGTGGAGGTGGTATCTCTGGTGCTGGTCCAGGTGGTAATGGTGGAGGTGGTGGCAATGGAGGAAAAATCTGCACTGATGCTGGGGATAGTACTGGTGCTGCTACTGGGTCTGACTCAGTCCGCTCTGACGAAGAAGCCATCTAATAATATACCAAAGAAAAGAAAAGGTCGCTAAACAATTCTAAGATTTATACTTCCCAATTCTAATCTGACCTAAATCCTAACACTATTCTTCCTAATCTGACTATCCCTATTTTATGTGATCTCCTTATCCTATCTTAATCCTAATGTTCTTATTTTCAGGGACCAAACCTACAGCTCTGATGCAAAACTGTAACGCCCTCCAGACCCGGGGTATAAGTCTGGGGGTTACGAGTAAATCTCCAAACCTGTACAAGCTTATTAATAAATAATAAAGAAATAAAACTAAACCCCTTAACAACTACCCGGACCTTTTTAGGTTGAAGTATGAAAACAAGAACCATTAACTACTTTTATTACAAACCAACATTTAAAATCTCACAAACTTTCTTTATTACAAACCGTTGTCTAATTCATTTTAAGCTAAGTTCAGCTTTTATTCAAACACACATACTATCTATCAACACCCCACCTGCTCGGGCAACTCAAAGCTTTCTTCCTGGATTGGGATCAACACCTTGGGTATAAGAGGATCCCAAGGCTTGACCCGCTTCTTTACCACTCGTGTCCTGACGGGTTTCATATTCCTTCATAACTGAAATAATAAGGTGAATAATAACAAAAAGGGGTGAGCCAAAATTGCTCAACAAGTCTACAAAATATACACAATGTTAAATCAATATAACTGAATCCGTAACCCAGGTATATCCGCAAAGATATAACCTCATAAGAATCAAAAGAAGGCCATTACTGGTGAATGCGAACGAACTAAACTGGACTCAAGTTCGCAGCTATACCTTGCTGATCAGCCAGGATACAGTGCAGATCTATATCTCACTATATAGATCCTGTCGGGCACCCAGGCACTACGGCCCATCTCAAGGATCCGGTTATGTCCCGGTCCTTAGCATTAAATAGACTTAATCCCAAAAGTAGTATTATCCGGTCCCTGGAATAGCAATCGGAACAAATCAGTATACTTTGATATATTCTAATCACTAGAATATATCAATAATTGTGAGTAACAATTGGAATATGAATAATAAGTTCAAATGAAAAGAATAATTCAAGAATCGAACTGAGATATGAATAAAGGAATTAAAGTAATGCAAATGTAATAAGAATCTGAAGAGAATATCACTATTCTGAAAAATAGAATAGGGGAGAAACTTGCCTTCTGTGCGACTTACTACAATTAAATCACTTCCGTCTATCCCCTACTTGACCTGCCTTGTTGGCTTAGTTTCTGTTAGCAAAATAGACTGGTTAATTCATTTTGTACTTCAGTTGCATCTTAAATCGACTTCATTTTGTTCCTATTATCTACCCATACGCTTATAACCAACTCGAATATTACATATAAGCAAGTAAGACTCGATTAACCACATAATACACATAAGCACATAATCGTTTTTATAGTTAAAATAATTTTGAGAATCGAAATCGACTCGCTGATTGCTCCGTTGATCACCTTATGCTTCATTTCCCATTTTTCCGGAATTTTTCGAACTCGTCTCAGCACGCATTTCAACTGATAATCAAGCAATCAATAGAATCAACTAATTTCGAGAAGAAATTAGGTCTTCATATTATTTTTAGTGAAAAGAATTCATTTTTCTGAGTCAACAGGCTTTCGTTTCACTCAAATCGGACTAACGGTTGAATTATTATCAATTAAACACTGATAATTCAATTTATTATTCAATATAAATAATTATTGCTAATTTTTAAATTCCTAAATAATTTTTAAATAATTATTTAAGAAAATCAAAGGCAAAATAAATTTTTTATAATTTTTTGGTGTTAAAATGGAGAAGTTATGATTTATTGAAAATTATGTGACTAATTATCGAAATAATTAATCACTTTTTAAATATTTAATAAATAAATAACTAATAAATAATTAATAGATAATTATTTACTAATTTAATATAATTAATCCCTAATTATTAGGATTAATCACAATTTATTACAAATATTTACAACTCATCGTTATTTATTTGTTTAGATCGATTATTTACAAATAATCAATCGATTTAATTAACTGATACGCTATTTATCGAATAACTACGAATTACTCGAATTATAAACCAACTCAACGATTAATCACTCGTATAAATACGAACTACGCACTATTCTCGAATACTACCGAACTCATATATTATTATTGAAACTTATACGATTCGTTAATCAATTAATTATCTGTATTTAATTATACGATACGAACAATTACTGTAATATTATTCGAATAACTAACGCTCGAATAATAATTCTCATTATCGAATCACTACTTCGAATATTAACTAATTATTAATCATATTATTTAATTATTTTTAATCCTTATTTATTAATTAATTACCTAATTATTAATTAATTACCTAATTATTAATTAATTAGATAACTAATAAATAATTAGATAAATAATTAAATAATTAATTAAATAATTAAATTCGAATTTATAATTTAATAAAATAATTTAGAAATTAATAATACTATTTTTCAGAATTTAAATATAATCTTTATTGGATTTTTAGAATTATTAAAAACTGATTTTTATTATACTAAAATATAATTAAATAACTAATTAATCTAAAACACAAAATCAGTAACAGGAGTTGGGTTTTTAGGATCAAACCCGGGTCGAAACCGGGTTGCAAACCGGGTCGAATCCGGGTCGCTCAAGAATAAGGTCGGCCGGACGGAACCCTACACCGGCGGCCTCATTTTCCGGCGAACCAAAACGAAGAGCAACCAACACGATTCCAGGCTCGTTCTGCTGCGTTTTCGTTCGATAATCAAGCCCAGCATCTTCCCTCGTCCATCTCCTTCTTCGTTCAACGAGCACGACGTCGGAAAGACAAGGAACGGCGGCGGCGACGTCGTTCTCCGGCGAGCACGAATTCAACACGAAACCCAGCAAAACCCGGTACCAATCGACAGGAAAAGCGACGATCTAAACACTCGTAATCATCAAATCATCAAACAACACACAGAAATTCAAACCCGAATTCAAGAAATAATCCGAAAATTACGAAATTAAATTCAAGTAATCCAACAACAAAATCGTTTACATAATCAGAAACTACGATTCTTGGGCTTAAATTTGACTACTTACATGAACGATTTGGACTCCGGAATCACCTTTAAAATCAACTTTGATTCTGCTGCTCTGTTCTTCACCAAACCCTAATCCCCCTTTTTCTTTTTATTTTCTGATTTTTAATAGTAATTAATTGAATTAATTAATGATAAATCTGGTATTTATATTTATGAAAATAATACCCCTAACTAAAATTAAGGGTCTAATTACACTCCTAATAAAAATATTTGGCCCCAATTTTTATAATTTTTGGGTATTAAGATTGAAATTTTAAATATCCAATAAATACAAAATAAATGCTAAAAATTCCCAAAAATTGTGAATATTACAAAAATGCAAAGAAAAATGATATATGATAATTTCATGATCATATAAAAATAAAAATGTGATTTTTGTGGGGTTTTTGGTACCCGAAGGGGTCCGGAAAAGTCGTTTTTCGTGAAAAAGGTAAATTTGTAAAACATCTAGGGGTTCAGAATAGCGATATGGTATAGGGCATTTTTGACAAAATAGGGCCAATGATTTTGTTTGAAATACGGGCTTTTAAAACATGGTTTTAAGCTGTACGAGTTTTGATGTAATATATATAACTTACAATAAAACACTCAATAAATATCCAAAACACGTTTGGATCAAAACCGATTACACGTAACACGCAGCAGTTAGGGTTTAATAACTCAACATATTTAATCACATATAAATGACATATTAATATACATATTTTATTATAAATATGATATAATACAACGTAAATTTCCCGGTCGTTACATTAATACATTTGTTATCATTATTTATATTATAAACAGGAGTATATATATCAAGAACATATAAACCATTAAACAACCGTGCAACCCCATAGGTAACATTATTGAATGAAAAGGAACAACTATTGTTCTCAATCAAAAACGAAAAACCTTTCTTGTTCAAACAAGAAACCGAAATAATGTTTCTGCAAATCGCAGACACGTAAAAACAATTATCTATTTCTAAAACAAGCCCAGTGGGCAAAGATAAATGATAAGTCCCTACAACTAAAGCATAAACCTTTGCTCCATTGCCAACTCGTAGGTCAAATTCTCCCTTTGCCAATATCCTACTTCCCTGTAGTTCCTGCAAATTTATACAAATGTGAGAACCACATCCAGTATCTAATACCCAAGATGTAGAAGTAGATAAATTGACTTCTATAACATAAATACCTAAATCAGAAGCAGTAACAACAACCTTCTTCTTCTTCAGACCCTCCAAATAAGCATGACAGTTCCTCTTTCAATGACCTGGTTTCTTGTAATAGTGACAATCACCAACCTTTGGAACACCACCTTTAGGCTTCAAAGCTTTGGTTGGATCAGGTTTCAGATTGGCATTCGATTTAGATCCCATCTTCCTCTTACCTTTCCATTTACCATTTCCTTTAGCCTTCCCCTTATTCACCATCAACATGGGAGCAGGGGATGCCTTCTAAACGTTGGTCTCAACAGTTTTCAACATAGCCAACAGTTCGGTGAGGTTCTTATCTATCTCATTCATATTGTAATTCATCACTATTTGAGAATAGCTGATGTTTAAAGATTGCAAAATTAGGTCAATCTAGTGCTCCATAGCAATCGGGGCACCCAACTTGGCAAGGTACTCAATATACCCAATCATCCTTAGAACATGCGGTCCAACCGGATCACGTTCTCCCTGCTTACATGCATGTAATGATTTGAAAGTATCAAACCTCTCCTGATAAGTCTGTCCTTCGAACATACGTTTAAGGTGCTCTATCATATCATAAGAATCCATATTCTCATGTTGTTTCTGAAGTTCAACACTCATGATCGCTAACATGAGACATTGAACATCCGTGTCATCACCGATATGTTTCTGATAAACATTATGTTGAGCATGGGATGCTCCTTCAGGGAGAGGTGCAGGGCGAGGGATATCTATGACATAGATCTTGCGCTCTTGTTTGAGGACAATCCTCAAGTTCCTCTGCCAGTCAAGGAATTTGTTCTTGTCAGCTTGTCTTTCTCAAGGACTGATCGCACAGAGAAGTTGTTTGAATTGATTGCCATTTAATATCTACAATGTTTAAAATGCATAAGATAAATTACTTTACTAAAGATTATTAAATTATGTTCAAGTGATTATTCATATATATTCAAAATATATATCTCCCACTATTTTATCAAATTAATAGCCCTAACTATTAATTCGGAAAGAGTATCTTCTATATACTTTCTAGTGAGCCAAAATCCAATTTTTCACAACGTTTTAGTTCAGCTTTGGCTTTACTCCTAAAACATGATTCAATAAGGTAGATAACATTTGTCAATTATATCAACTATATAACTCTTGGATAATTTAGTGGAACAACATTTATTCTTATTTATCGCCTCTAAGTTCACAATCCTATTGTGGTAACATAGTTAAGTTAAAACCCAAAGGTCTAAAAAGTATCATATACTTCAACACATCATCCCATGTTCAATGGGAGTACTTTGCTCTGGGGAACCCACTCCTTATCGATCTAGGGGTTAACGCGTTGGACATATTGGAAGGCATCTAAATAACTTAATATAAACATTAGGGTTTTGTTAGTATTATAAAGATCATGATCCCATCATAAAGAGAATCACAATTTTTCCTTGAATAAAATACTTCAAATCAATACTTGTCAATGGTTTGATTTCCAGGTAGTGGAGGAGTCACATCGGTCTTGCTTAAAACCTACATCCTTTACAAGTTCTATGAACCCGTTGTTGATAAAATCGCCCCATGTCGGAAGTAAAGAAGATTCGTATTTCATTCCGTGTTTCATAAACATGAGAATTTCATAATCGTTTGTAAATTTTAAAATCTTGAGTCGTTATAGATTTTATCTTGTTTAGGCATGACATGGGTGATGTATCTAATACATACATTCATGCATGATTAATCTAAGTAAAGCATTCATCATCAACTATTCTATACATACATCCATACATCAATATGTAAAGTGTAATAAAATAAATGTGTTTGGTTATGGCCCCATCCTATGTGATCTTTATCAAGCTAATGATAAAGATCAAGGTCAATCTAATATGGTGATGAAAATAAATACAACTACTTAATACATAAGTCTTCTTCTTTGTTTAGACTTCTTGTATGTCTCGTCTTCTTCTTTGAATCACCTCCATTGGATAGCCTTCTTGATTCTTCAATTACATTAAATGATTGAAAGTAAAACTAATCTAATGAACTTATAAGAATAACTCTAGTTACATTCGAGATTTATGATTACAAAGATTGACGACATGCAAGTCGTATTTAAAACCAAAACTAAAACCATTACACTAAGGTCGAAAGGCCATAACCATCCACCATGCTCATACAACACATAAAAGCATGTTAAAACACATAATCTGATCTTAACATATCATATTATCCATGATCTAATCATAAAAGAAATATGACAAAAATCAGAAAAATCAGAATCAAATCAGAAAAACAAGAATCACTGTTTATGGGTAGTAAACGACGTCAAACGCCTTACAGACGAGTCAGTGATAGCGTAAGCTATCAGCTTTGTTCAGACGCTCGTTTACCTATCGAATAGGGTATTCGTTTGCGTAAATCGGACACAAGACCCAGATTTCAGCAAATCTGCAGCAGCCAATTCAGAATCCGTATCTAATATGATTCTCATAATTAGAAAAAACATAAATCATGTATATATCAGTATATATACCGATTACATAATCATCTTATGATTATACAACTCACATGAATATCATATATTCAAAACCATACATATACAATCATATTATATCAACATCAAATCATGGCGAATTACGTACATGCTCATATATCGAAAACGGTTAAACACATGAACGAATTAAAAACCTTTCGCAAGTAGATCTGATACCATTGAAGGGTTTTTAGCACATAAACACAACGAAAAACGTAAATTTAAATCTTAAAAATCGAAACCCTCCGCAGGATCCATGCAAAAAATAATATTTAATTCGTAGTTCAGTATGTTTACCTTAAGAAGCTTTACGTTAATGGAAAGATGGAGGTCTTGAATGATCACCACGTAGCTCGTCGCTGGAACGATCTATGCCTTGAAGGTATCCACACGAATGATCACCCGGAGGATGGGTGTGTACTAACACGTTCTTGAGGCCGCCTTCTTTCTCTCTCTATCTCTCATCAAGTTGCTAGGGTTTATGTTTTATCAAATAAAATGTGTAACCATAATTCTATTAGAAAAAGATCTAATATAGGCAAGAGCTAATGGGCCTCCAACCCTAAACTGAATTTTAGAGTTATTATTATTATTAAATTTGAAATTTTAATTATTGTATTATTAAGTCTCACTTAATCATCCAATAACTTAATTTCGGATTTAATATTAAATTCGAATTTTCTATTTATTTAATTAATTAAGTCGCACTTAATTAATAACAAATAATTTGAATTACTTACATTTAATTTAAATTTGAATTTAAATTAAATAATCCTCCAATCATTCTTTGTGTGACCCTTTAGGTTATTATTAAGTTGACAACAATTTTAAATCTAATTTAAAATCATAAACAATGAGCGGCATCTAGTAATACATCATTGTTACCCAAATAATAATAATTAAATCGGTGATCAATTAAACCTTTCATGAATAATGTACAATGTAATATAATCCTTTTAGCCTTATATTATAGATCAAACTCGAGGCATGCATTGTGTCATCCTCTGCTAACGTTCAATCCTTCTTTTCTTGATCAATGAGTAAATTATTAAACAAATCAGTGTTTGAGCACGGCCATGTATTTTATAGTCTTACTCAATCAAGAGCCCAATAATATCACTACTTTAATAAATGAGGGCTAAATCCCATCTAGATCATTCATATTTCTCATACGATTCATAATGTACCCAATGTCTACTTTTATTATTACCCGATCAAGGATAACTTTTAATAGTATCAAAGTATATTAATTCCCGTATAGTAATATAATGATTTCAGGTTAAAGGACCAATACATCATTATCACTGTGAGATTAACTTATGACACTATAAACATGTAGTATCTCATAACGGGTCAATCTAGCACCATGTATTTAATACATGTGCCTGTGTTTTGACTTTAGTATCACCATACCTATGATCAATGAGATGTGATCATCAACCAACAAACACACTAGTCTCAATGTATTTATTATCATCCCTTAACAATAATACTTGACTAGGGACCTTTAGAAATATCAATACTATACTCATAATCTCATTTCTAAGTCACGTACTTAGAGATATAGATTTACATATCATATTCCAAGGACATTTATTAATCTAACATCTTATCACAGAAAATAAAGATATAATAAATTACTAAAGAATAATCCATATAATCATAATTAATAATCCAAATATGTCATAATATAAACATAATAGTGTTGTCTCTAGGGCACAAACACTAACATCTACAACCTATAGGGCATTTATGGTTGATCAAAAGAAGGTGATGGACAGTCTAAGTGCACAATTCAACAACTCCATGCTGCAAGCTGTTAAAGGAAAAATTAATGATATTGATGATTCATATCCAAGCAGTGGAACGGCGGTGTATAAAATAACTCATTATTTCAATTAAGCCATTCAGCAAGGGTAAGGATTTTCAGAAAATCCCAGCAACAGCTTAGGGGGAGCAATAGAAGGGTCATCTAGTCAGACTCAACACCACATTATAAATCAAGAGGACACTACAAGAATATATCTGCTGAGATAAAGGGCTTGATGTCAATATTATTCTCAGAGTCTAGTTCTTAAGTGATCCAGATGGTGGAGTAATGATTAGCAGGGCTACTGAGTATGAATAATTAATTCTCTAGTTTTCTATCTGAAGAAGAAACTAAGGAAGTTATAGAAGCTCTGATAGATCCAGATTGATTGGGTGATTATACAGCAAGATGAACTCAATCAGTCAGCAAGAAGATTATATGGAAGCTGGTATCCAAACCAAATGACAATCTTGTAATTGGTACAAGGATAACCAGAAGTCAAAACTGGATGACAGTGGCATTGTTACGAGGGACAAGGCCAAACTAGATGCTAGGTTATTATCTGGAAGCAATATCTGACAGAAAGCACCAGTAACGAGACTTGAGGATACTACGACAAATCAGGCACCTGATTCACATTCAAACTTTGAATTGGACTCTGGTAGATGTGTACAAGTGCACTCCTGGTTGGTGAGCCAAAAGGGGAAGTCAATAAAAAATAGTTCATGGACTTTGCAGTTGTATATCAATTGGACTATGTATATCTCTTCTTCACAAGCTCACTTCATGTTGGTATGAAATAGTATACTACTCAAGAAATCATCAAGGACATGGTATGGCACTCTAACTGAAGTTACAATTAAATATGAACTAGTAGAGTCGTCATATTAATAACTCTCTTATCACTAGGAACGAACATAATGTTATATATGTGCAGTGATGTAATGATAATGTTATATATTGGTCTACTACAAAGACTTGTGCAAGATTATTTGCTAAGTAATTGTAGAGTAGGTATGGAGGAGCATGTTGGAAAGGTTGCAATTCAATTTGGAATTACTAAAAGTAAACCAAAAGAATAATGGCAATTCAAGTAAGTTAAGGATCTTTTGATGATGCAAAATTTGGAAGATTCTGAACATGTCAAGACTACTTACCAACAGGAACCACTTAAGCTTGACTAGTGCAACTCAGGTAACAATGACAAGCTATAGAGGTATGAAAAGCTCACTATTTTACTCAAATGCTAATAGGAAACATGTAATGTTCTCAAGATGCCAATGTGCAAGGTTCCAAGTGGATTCTAGAGAATCCAATCGTATAGCTATTTACAAGATATTAGATATTTTACGGGACTACCAACTCTTGGAGTAAAGTACCCTAAAGATATTATACTTAACATGTTTGGATATATAGATATAGATTATGCAGGTTATAAGAAAGACAAGAGAAGCATCACTGAAGCTGTCAACTTTAGTGATAAGAGAAGCATCTCGAGAACCTTTCCACTTCATGAAAGAAGATTGATTTCTTGTTATGATAAGAAACAACTTTGTATCCAACAACTCTGTGGAACACTCTATGATAAGGCACCTTGATACCAGGTATCATTTATTTTGAGAGCATGTCTTTTAGTCAAAGAGTTACTTGCAGAAACATTTACCAAATCACTTGTTAAAGTTAATTTTTAAAGACTGGTTTGTAAGTGTGGGATATCATTTATTGCATATTAGTTGGAAATCCCATCTGTAAGGAATTCTTAATATAAGTTCACAAGTATTAAATCTCTAATATTTAAAGGACTTGTGAATCTATCAGTGATCCAGTACCTCGTACTTAGTACTACTACCTTGATTATCATGATTACAATATCACATACATTTATGGTAGTTAAGTATTATAGAATTAGGTTTGAATATTATTTTAATTGATTTAAATTATGATGGTAGACAACTCCATTCCATATCAGTCTCATAATTTAAAGTATATTAAAATAATATGCAGCATAATTATTTATATCATGTACGCATAATTGTGATACTTTTAGTATTAGTGGTATTATTTAGAATTTTTATTCAAAATAATCAATGCTTATTTCTAAAATCACTAATATTAAAAGTTGAAGTATTTTATAAGTTATGTGTATAAAACTCTCAATATTTTATATACTTCGAAAGTATTTCTAAAATTACTAATTATCGAGAGAGTGATTGCCATGTATATAAGTCATATATCCTTTGGTGATTATTCAAGGATAATTATTAAATATTTAAGTGCTAGTATCTAACTCATAGATATTTAGTATTTATTTATTCAATATTTATTTTGGGTAGTTTGGATTATGGAAATTGAAGCAATTCAATAATTTTATTTGCTCCATAATTCAAACTAATTTAAAATGAGTAAGCAGCATGATTGATTATAACTAATTTTATCAAAAATTGATATCTAGTATATTGATTGTAACTTATGTGCTATAAGTTAATTGTAAGACTTTGGTTTTAGTGAATTTATCAACTTATATCTTCAGAATTCACAGAAATCATGACTGTAGCATGATTAGTTGTATGTTAATTTTTGACTTATATCAGTTAATGATATTTAGTTAAGAGTTCAACTATGAACTAATTGTAAAGTATTCGTATTTGTGGCATTACTTATAACTCCTCTAAGTAATCAATGTTTATTCTCGATCAGTTATACTAATATACAAAGTGTGAAAATCTTTCTTAAAGTACAACTATGGTATTGTGTTTGATGCTTTATTAGAAGTAACCATATGTTGTCAAGTTAAAATAATTTTTATACTTACTTGAAAATTCCTTAACACTTTGATAATAAATGCCATACTCAATGGATCAAAGTATATGGAACTTAGAATATATTTCTAAGATTGCAAATAAGACAATGTTGGTTAATGTTACTTTATTTATCGAACCAATATTTTCAGAGATATTACAGTTGTTAAGAGTTAACAATTGTATAGAATATGAAATTGAATGCTAATTTCTATTTGATAGATAATTGGTATTTAATTCATTGATATCTTATTCTAATATATTTGAATTATGATGTTAGACAATTCCCTGTCAAATCAGTTTTATGATTTAAATTATATTAAAGTAGGATGTAACATAATTATTGGTATCTAAAGTACTTGACAAGTATCAGTCAATGATATATTGTTAATATTTTGTTGCATATAATTGTGAGATTTTAAGTTATAGTGAATTTACATGCTTTGCTATATCTGGAAGATTCACTATAATTTGAAATTAGCAACATAGTCATTCTTATTAAGATTATTTATCAATAAACAATATTTTTGGTAATAGTTTTTATAAAGATAGATTATGAAGCTTTTGGCGTGAATGAGAATTTCTTTTACTTTACCTTAAGTGATAAATGCTTTTACAAAAACTCATTCATATTGAAAGACAAAATCTGTCTTTCTCTTCTTATTACTGCTCACATTAAAAGACATGATTATTTATCTTTTTATGCATAAAAACATACTTGTGCACTCAAACATTTTTAAGAGAAAAATCAAACTTCTTTTTACAGTGGTGGTTGCTTATTTCATTAAAATCTTTTGAAATCACTATTGTACATAATTTCTCTCAAAAGATTAAATGCATAATTTTCATTCATTATAGATCATAAGTGCATTTTATCTCTATATTTCCATATGTTCTGTGATATAGGTTCAGCCTCCAAAGGCCTTCTTTTATTTGATAGTCATGAGGTTGAAAACCCACAACTTCTATCCCAGACTATAAATGCAAACACAGAAACAGAACCAACCAACACTCTCTTACCACTAAAATGAAGTATGAATGAGCGTGAGGGAGAAAGTGCCTTAGTGCACCACATAAGTAAGGTTCTAAAGTCAACCCAGCAGCTCTGTCTCCTACAAAGTTGAGATATACCAAAACTGAGACAATTGTTAGCTCCCATACATCTTCTCAAAAAGATGTAATGGCTGAAAAGGCAAAAACAGTTACTAGATTCATCCTCTCAACAGGGTGTGTCTATTGAAATTCGCTTGTCGGTCAGGGTATCCAATGTAGTGTCACCACCTCAAACATAAATAATTCTTGATGCACAAGGAAAGGTTACACACACAAAGGATGAGTTGACGGAAACAAGAGTTTTGACCATTTTACGGTCATATTCAATTGTTCAAGGTTCTTTAATGGACCAATTACCTTTACAGGTGTTAGGAGAGGATACTGATCCAATAGCCATATGTCAATGGTCAGTGTCTACTGTTAGGGCGAAAACACGCGCTAATAATATACGCAAGTATACGCGTTCGCAAGTAATATAGAATACTTTCTAGTTCGTTCCCACAGAGACTCAGACTAATTATTTTCAATTAAACTCACTCACCAGTGTATGATTACTTCTCAATGTTAAGACAATAACACTTAGATTTGATTAACTAATTATTAACTACAATTAACTACGAGAATTAAACACTTTATTAACACTTGAATTAACAATATTAAAACACTCACGAGATCACAACTTCATTACTACTTCCTTCAATAGTCATTGTTATTACCCTTAGCATGCAACAATGATGATATTAATCGAATAACACGAAACTGATAAAAGCCAACTTTCATTGTACTAATACCATTCTACCAAGCATCCACAATTAAGATAGAAGTTGAATAGGCATCAATTATGTTGAGTCCCTATATGTCTACAGAAATTGACAACATAACGATTTAAGAACAAGTTATTCTCTATTGATTAAATAGGGCGAATAAAACGGTTAGAGTTACCCACTAATCATGCATACTCTTACAAGAACCTATGCTAGCATGGCAATTCTAAATCTCAAGATCCACCGTCGCTTCACAAGAGATTAACACCATATCTTATATGTTCGCGACACACATAAGACGAATACGCACAACCAATACTAGATATCATACAATCATCACACACTAAGGTATTAAAAAACTAACTAAAGAATTCCATAATAAATCCGTTACGACCCCATGATCACGATTAGCCCATGATAGCACTCATCGTCATCATGGGTTCATATGAAAACATGATAATAACACACGAGAATAATAACTAAAACTACTTATATTAAACCAGATTACATCACTAGAGTAATTAGGTTCAAAGTAAAGAAAACTTGCATCCAACGTTATAACGAAATAAAGAATCACAAGAAAATATGCTTCCTCTTCGTTGTGGTGTGCTAAAACGGTCTTCTTCTTTATCTCCTCCGCTCTTCGATTAATACTACGATCCAACCTTTTTGAAACGTCTCTGAAATCTACTTATATAGGAGTCCCACAAAGCCCAGATAACTCAGAAGTTGGAAGCCAAACAGAAATAGGAGTCTAAAATAATTAATATGATTTTCCGTCCCTGCACGGCCGCTCAGCATTCCTGAGCGGGTGCTCAGCAGAGCTGAGCGGGCGCTCAGCCCCTTACTGGAAACTGATATGTTTTTCTTCCGTTTCTTTGCTGCAATTTGCTCCTATCTTCCCACATGAAATGCTAAACACATGCCAAGGCTTATTATTGATTAATTCTCTTCCGAAATGTAATTAATACCCTGAAATGCATAAACACTAGAAAAACGCATCAAATACACAAAATACTTGATTTCAAGACACCAATTCAAGCTATTATAATATGTTCTAAGTGGTATAAAATGCCACTTATCACACCCCCAAACTTAAATTGATGTTTGTCCTCAAGCGTCATAGACTCAAAAATAAAACAAAAACATGCATGAATGCAATCTATATGAAATGCAGCGATCCCCCTTGTTAGGTCACACACACACTGTAGAGGGGGTGAATACAGTGTATAGTACAATCAAATCGAACTTTAATAACTCAAGTAACAGAAAACAAACTTTATTGAAACAATAAACTCTGTTACAGTATGGAACTATTCTCTCTCAGTGATGAACAAATATCACGAGAGCTGCTAGGGTTACAATGAATAATCTTTTAGATTGTGATAACACTTATAGTGTAAACCCTATGTCTGTGTTTATATACTACACAGTTACAAGATAATCGCTAATTGATATGGAATATAATTCTGCTTCCTAAAATATATCAATCAGATATCTTTTCTTCTAAGTATTCTATTCTTCATAGAATTCCTTCTTAATGCATATCTCTTCTTATGTTTGTCTCAATCTTCTTTCCTTTAACCAGCTGCCTTCCTTATCTGAACGTCCTTCAGTACTTAAGTTCTGATATCCATCTTCTGATAATATCTCCTGATAATATAAGTACTGATATCCTTAAGTCCTGATTTCCAGTAAGTACTGATTTATCCTGTTTAAGTAAGATCTGAAAACTAAACATAAATCATATTAGCCATGACATTATCAAATGTATCTAACAATCTCCCCCAACTTGTAAATTAGCATAATATACAAGTTTAACAGATATTTGATGATGTCAAAAACATTAAGTACAAATGCATGAGAATTTGACTAGATAACTACAACTTACAGTCCTTAAAGCTTTACCAATTTTTAACTTCTGATAACAACTTCAGTCTGTATTCATATCAGAATTTAAGCAGTTGTAGATCTTGACTTGGCTTCATCTTCTGATCTCTCAGATGTCAGGAGTTGTTCTGAGATAGTTCTTCAACAAATATCTCTCAGCATATCTGAGTTCATCAATCATCCTCCTTTTAGCATCTTTAAGTTCTGCAGAATCTTCACCAGTTTGAAAGATTGCAGCCCTGAGATCATTAATTTTAGCTTTCTTTATATCCTGATCCAGTCTGATCAAATATGCCTTATCAGACTCAAGATTGAATTCCACAGCCCTGTAACCCAGAAATGTAGTTATAATCTTAGCAGTGTTGGGCTTCATCTCAACTATATCACCCTTGTTATCTCTGTACTTTGGAAGATATGTGCTGTCAGACTTAACAGAATAAAGCCTTTTCTGTCTCTGAATCTGATTCTTCAAATAGTTTGCAGCACTTTCTGTTATTCTGTCATTCACTTGAAGTAAGAATAATACATGCTCCAGTTCTTCAAAATACTTCAGTGGAATGGCATTTTCCCTTATATGATAAACCCTACCATCTGTCATGAAGTACAACAAGATGTGTTCTTTCAAGTAGGTATGGTAAACCATTTGTATAGATTCTAGTTGATTCAATCTCTCAGGAGTTGCTCCAATACCTGGTTCACTTAAGGAAGTTGGATCATTGGTAATGTTCTGTATTCTTCTTTCATCAGCACTTCCCAATCCAGTTTTATCTCTTGCTTCCTTTCCAGTAACCACTCTTGCTTCAAAACCACTTGCAGCAGTCTTCAAAGGTTGAGTCTGTTTGGCTTTAGTGAATCCTGGTAGGAGTGTCTTTGATTTATCAGAACTAACTATTTCTTGACTCTAAACAACTTGAGCCATGTCAGAGGTTGTCTTAAAAACTTTTCTTGAAGTCAGAGCAAGATCAGCATCTTCATCAGTAATTTCTTCATTCACAGGAGGCACATAAACCTTGATAGGTTCACCAACATTCTCTTTGCCCTTGGACCTTGGATCTATCTGCAGTTGTGATTTAACCATGGTTGCTTCAGGATTTGTCCTTTCTTTTATCACAATGCCTTTGAGTTTTGGAAGTGTCTTTTTACCAGAAGCTTCAGATTTAGATTTGACTTTTTCTGATTTAAGTATGTCTTCTTCTTCCATTAGACTCTCCAAGTCCATTCCTGGATTTTCCTGAAAAAATAACTGTCTTGACATTTCTTCATCAAGATCTAAAAGTTCATCAGAACTTATCCTTTTTCCAGTAGCAGAAGAAATTCTTTTTCCAGTATCAGAACTTGTCCTGTGACTTGTGATTTCAGCTTTTCTTGATGAGAAACCTCTACCTTGACTATGACCTCCACCAATTCCAGAGGTTCCTTGGTCATCTTTTTCATCATCCTTCCCCTTCAGTGTCTTATCTGTTTTGCATTTGGACTTAATTACTTTCTCCCCCTTTTTGGCATCAGCAGGTAAGAGAAGGGAGACAAGCGATTCCACTGAAGCTTTGATTTCATTAAGTTGAGATTGCTGAGAAGCTTGATTTTTCAAAATATCATCAATCTGAGATTGTTGTTTCTCCTGAGTCTTCTCAATATAAGCAACTCTGTCAAAGGTAGGTTGGAAGAATTTTTTCTTGTCAAGTTTCCGAACTTGTTCTTGCTTGATTAATTCTTCCTGAATTTTATGTAACTCTGCATGAGTAGTGGAATGGAGACCTTGTATATGTTTAGTACTCAATGCAGTGACTCGAAGCTGTGTTTTGAAATCATCAGTAATTAACATCTCATCAGCTTTTGTCAAGTGCTCAGCAAGATTCTTTGCAGATGGAACATTGGTAACTGAGTTCCATTCCTTAGTCCACTCCTGTCCTGCAGGAGTTTCACTCCAAGGTACTGGTGCTTCTCTTGTAACAAACTTCTTAACTAGTTCAGATTTAGGAACAGTTTGTTGAGGGGCATGTACCGAAGGACCTGCTTCATCAGCATCTGCAGTTAGAGTAGCATCACCAGTATTATCAGCATTTGCAGCATCAGAACTTACAGAATCAACATCTTCTGATAAAACAACAGTATGAGAAGCAATTGAGGCTTCAGCATCATCCTCTAAGTGCTGATCTGGTTCCAAGTTCTGATCAACAGCCATATCCTGATGCTCACCTATATTCTGACCATCATCATCTAGATGCAGAGAAGGTGTAGTAGATAATTCTAGAGTTTGAGTAGCATCAGTAATAGGTGTTGTGGATGGATTAATTGTTGTTGGAGCTTTTAAGTAAAGTACCTCAGGCACAACCAGGTTCTGAATATCAATTTCAGCACTTGTGCCTGGATCAACAAGAGATACAGTCTTTTGAACAGGAGACACAAATGGTGTGTTTGCCATTTCAGTAGCAGCTTCCTGAGGTGGAGTTAATGGAGAAGCAGTGGCTTCAGCAGATTCTGGTTCTTGTGAGATCAGAGATTCCTGATCTCCTTCCTTAGCTGCTGCTTCCTCATCATCTGAAACTGGCCTTTTAGCTCTCTGTTTCTTGTATCTCTTTGAAGGTTGGGATTCCTTGGGAGTTTCAGCAGAAGTCATTCTTCTAAGCCTTTTGAGAAGCTTAGATCCCCCAATTCCAGAATCCTTCTGAGAAGGAACTTTCTCAGCTTTTTTGTCAACAGGTTCTGATGTAGAAACATGTTCCTCACTATCAGACTCATCTCTCAAAACAATCCTCATTCTCTTCTGAGGTGTTTGAGGAATAGTCTTTGTCATCTTTGGCTTGGAAGATGAAGGCTTCACAGTAGGTGCTGAGGATGAAGGTTGAGCTGTCTGTGAAGTTGAGAGATATGATTTGAGATATGTTCTGAGGGATGGTTGAGGTATAGATGGATGAGTGGTATGTTCTGATGGTTGCTGTGGTGTTTGGGAGGTGGTGGTAGGTTGGACATCAGGATAAACAGATCTATAGGTTTGAGGATCAGCATTTACCAAGATCTGTTTTACAGACTGAGGAATCTGTAAAGGTCTAACCACCTTTTTCTTAGTGTCAGCATTTACCAGGTCATTAAAGGCTCGTTTTGCAATTTTGAATGGTGGAGTTAAGGTACTGGCTAGTTGAGGGGGATCAGTACAGCAAAAGTTATATATAAGCTGACAGAATCTAGCAAAATAAACTACATTTCTAAATTCTGTCATCCTATCCCCTATGAAACCTATCACAGCACTTGCAAAATCAAAATGAGTTTGGTTAATGATAGCATACCCGATGTGCTGACTCATTATAGGAATGACATCAAAGTTGGAACACTTATTCCCAAAAGCTTTAGTGATGCAATCGAAGAAGAAGCTCCATTCCTTTCTGATATGAGCCCGTTTCAACTGCCCAAGCTTGGCCAAACTCTGCTCATACCCCAAACTGGCCATTAACTCTTGAAGAGCTGATTCCTCCGGGGTTGAAAAAGTACATCCTTCTGGTAAATGTAGGGCCTTGAGAATTGTACCAGGAGTTACCATATGTGTAGAATCATCCACTTCGAAAATAATACTGGGAGTACCATGTGTACCACCATTATCAAAGTGCCCAGTCCGCCAAAATGTCAGAACTTGTTGGCTTGAAAAGACTGAAGGCTGGGTCAATGCATACCCAATTTCACTTTGTGCAAGAAGATCTTGCACAAAATGCAACTTAGACGGAGCTTCAGCATGATCGAGAATTGCAGCATAGTTATTTGGAACGAACTTAGCTCCATCAATGATCAAATCCTTAGGTGCCTTGAGAAAAATCGAAAATTAAGAGTTGCCTGTTAGGTGTTTGAGAAAATGTCTGTATGAAAAACCAACGTCAGGAGATGAAAGAGAGTAAAAGCAAAGAAAGAGAGATAAAGTGTAAAAGTAAATAAAAGATTGGAAAATCTTCTCTATGTCTTACTTATACTTAGAAAAAAATATAACCGTTGGACACCTGTCAGACATGCAGTAATAATGAATAGTTAATGGGCACGGGAAAACAGTAATCATGACTTACCCACTTGCAGTTTTTCAAGGAAAAACCGTTCCACTTACCCAGTAATTCCATTAATCGAGGTAAATCAGTTTTAATTCAAAATTGAAACTGTTCCCACTTATTCAATTATTTTTCACTGCAACACCAATATTCTGAGAAGAAATTCAAGTATGAGAATGACCAAAATTAAATCAAGTAAATAAGTACTGATATTGTAAGATCAAAACTTAATTTAAATCAAAATGGAAATGGTCATCAGAATATGGATATCTCAGGATTTATCAGTGCATTTAAATTACAAACATCTCAGAGACAAAATCTTGTAAAAAGTAGAAATTCCATTAATATATTAAGAGAATACATTCATGAAATTTAAATTACATCAGAACTTTACAAGATTATCCTAAGCTTCTAAACCTAACATCAACAGCCTTAGTCCTTGCTCAAGAAGCAGGGCAAGGCTGACGATGAAGAAAAACAGGAAGAAGAAAATAAGTTATTTCTTCTTCCTACTCTCGACAAAAAGAATAGCGAGTCTGATGATTCGCTCTTGCTGGCAGAGAGCTTTCAGCCTTTCCTCCTCCAATCGCTCCAGATGGCGATGATAGTCTAGGTAAAAGAACAGGAGGTGGGTGAGAACCTCCTGGGGAACCGAGTCCCAAATCTCATCAGGAATGGCAGTGACGTGCCATTCCTGCTGCCAGGCTTCACAGCTCAGCTCCATGTTGAATGTTTCATAGTTTAAAAACATGTTGTAGTTGACCATGGTTTTGTTGGTATGAAGAAAATGAAGGTGAGTTTGTGAGAAAAAAATTGATGTGTAGGCTGTTGTGAAGTGTTTGTTTATATAGGCAAGAGAATGCCAGGAGACTCAAGGAAATTTAATGCTAACAGGTAGAATTAATTCTACCTCGTCTCCCTAGACTTGGAAGAAGAAAAACAGTCATTGGAAAGGTAAAACAGGGTTTAATGCTCACAAGAAACAAGTAAGAATTATTGTGCATGTACGTGTACCACTATCCCTAATTATATTGACTGTTAATATTCCGCCCCAACATATTCTGATTTAAAATGAGACTGTTTTTAGATTTTATCCAGAATTAAGTCAAGTAAAGGATCAGAATTTAATATCAGAACTTAGACGTATATCAGAACTTAACAGTTATCAGAACATGATTTCTTAACTTAAAAAAAATGAATGCCGATCTTTGTAATTCTTCACACAAATTCTGATATAGATTTTTCAGAACTTAATCATCAGAACGTTCAACACAACTTGTCCTCAGAATTTATGCAATCTGACACATAAACTGTTCAACTAAAATAATATAGATCACCACAGTAATTTTCATCATTCATATGGAGTGTTTAGTGTGTGCATTAAGCTAAATATCAGACAAAGAGTAAAGTCTGATTCACTTCAGTACATCTTAGAAATAAGGCATAACTAAAACTTTACTTAAAAATCTATCATTATTCTGAAGCCTACTATTGAATGAGTTCATGCTTGAGTCCACCTCAACTGTTTTGTGCTAATTTTGTGCATCTTTTTAAATTCCATTTTACAGTGGTTTCTCAGTGTAAGTGAGTCACTACTGCTTATCAGAATTTATACTATTATCAGAGTATTTCTCCAATAATCATAGAGTGTGAAAAGTTACCAAGAAAATATTTTGCTTTTCTGATGCATATTACTTAATACCAGCAATGCACTTGGGTCGTCCCTTCCACATTTTTACTCTAGATCTCAAAGGAGTACCTGATTTTAATTCTTTGATTCTTTTTCTTTATCTTTTGATAAGTGAGGTTTATCAGCACATAGTACATTCAACAGATTTACTAGCATCAGAACTTAATAGATGAGAAGCATTATTCTAGTTTGTGACTTAGTAATAAGATAGACAAAGTAAACTCAACTAAGCTCAATATCAGAATTTGCTTGTGTTAATAGATTTCCACAGAAATAATTACTTCTAACATGGGATCTCTAGTTTATTGAAGAATACTAGGTCAGCATCTAGCACAGGTATCGTCATAGGATAGAATAGTTACTTAAACAGACATATCACTATCAGAGTTTAGAAAGTCACATCAGACACCAGTCAGTACTTAAGCAATTTTCAATTAAGCACAGAATACACAAAGAGAGTAATTTCTGTAAATATTGATCATAAAGTCTGATGCATCAGAACAAAACTAGGCAGATTTAGAGAAAGAACCTGAAACCATTCCAAGTTCATTTACTAATCTTGTAAAAGTAGCTTCACACAGTGGTTTTGTGAAGATATCTGCTAGTTGTTGATCTGTTGGAACAAAGTGCAATTCCACTGTACCTTCATCCACATGTTCCCTTATAAAGTGGTACCTGATGCTGATGTGCTTTGTCATTGAGTGTTGAACTGGATTACCTGTCATAGCAATAGCACTTTGATTATCACAGTAAATAGGGATATTAAAATATGTTAACCCATAATCCAGTAACTGATTCTTCATCCAAAGAATCTGTGCACAACAACTTCCTGCAGCAATGTACTCTGCTTCTGCAGTGGATGTGGAAATTGACTTTTGTTTCTTGCTAAACCAATAAACCAATCTGCCTCCAAGAAATTGGCAGCTTCCACTTGTGCTTTTCCTGTCAATTTTGCAACCTGCAAAATCTGCATCTGAATAACCTATTAGATTAAAATCTGATTCTCTCGGATACCACAATCCCAGATCAGCTGTTCCTTTAAGATACTTGAAGATTCTTTTCACAGCTGTTAAGTAAGGTTCTCTTGGATCTGCTTGAAATCTTGCACAAAGACAGGTAGCATACATGATATCAGGTCTACTAGCAGTTAGATAAAGTAGTGAGCCAATCATACCTCTGTAATCAGTAATATCTACTGATTTACCAGTATCCTTGTCCAGTTTTGTTACAGTGGCCATGAGAGTGGATGCACTTGAACAATCTTGCATTCCAAATTTTTTCAGCAAATTTCGGGTGTACTTAGTTTGACAAATAAAAGTGCCTTCTTCATTCTTCTTGACTTGAAGGCCCAGAAAATAGCTAAGTTCCCCCATTATACTCATTTGATATCTTGACTGCATCAGTTTTGCAAACTTCTTGCAAAGTCTGTCATTTGTAGAACCAAAAATGATATCATCAACATAAATCTGGACCAGAAGTAAGTCCTTTCCTTGGTTGAGGTAGAACAGTGTTTTGTCTATTGTTCCTCTGTTAAATCCACTTTCCAGAAGAAACTGGGCTAAAGTCTCATACCATGCTCTTGGAGCTTGCTTAAGTCCATAAAGTACTTTATCAAGCCTGTAGACATAATCTGGATATTTAGAATCTACAAAGCCTGGAGGTTGTTCAACATATACTTCTTCCTCCAATTCTCCATTGAGAAAAGCACTTTTCACATCCATTTGAAAGACAAGAAACTTTTTGTGAGCAGCATAAGCCAAAAATATCCTTATGGCTTCCAATCTAGCAACTGGTACAAATGTTTCCTCATAATCAATTCCCTCCTGTTAAGAATATCCTTTTTGCAACCAGCCTTACCTTATTCCTTGTAATTATTCCATCACTATCAGTTTTGTTTCTGAATACCCATTTTGTACCAACAATAGATCTGTTCTTTGGTCTTGGCACTAGGGTCCATACTTTGTTTCTTTCAAATTCATTTAACTCTTCCTGCATTGTTTGCACCCAATCAGCATCTTGAAGAGCTTCTTCCACTTTTTTGGCTCAGTCTGAGAAAGAAAAGAATTGTAAAGACATTCACTTGAAGTAGATGTTCTAGTTCTGACACCTGCATCAGGATTTCCAATTATCAAATCAGGTGTATGTGATTGAGTCCACTTCCTTGCAGATGGAAGGTTTTCTCTAGAACTGGATGCTCCCCCATGATCCATGTTGTCTTCATTAACATTTTCTGATGCTCCCCCTGAAACTATGCTCTCTGAGTTGGATTCTTCAAAATTTAGATTTTCAGAACTATCAGTACTTGGCTTATCAAAACTTGATGAATCAGAACTTGAAGAGCCAGATGTATGTTCTAATGCTTCTTGAGATGTGGTTATATCTTGAGTATGCTCCCCCTGCATAGGTGCATCTTCCTTTGGTGTAGTCACCACAGTTTCAATAACATCAGAGTTTGATCCATCAGAGTTTGCAGTATCAGGATTTAGATTGTCAGGATTTTCAGTATCAGAATTCAAGTCTTCATTTTCAAATCTCAGCTGCTCATGATCAATAAAATCTTCAAGACCAGTGATCTTCTTATCATCAAAAGAGACATTGATAGATTCCATGACCACTCTTGTTCTCAAGTTATAGACTCTGAAGGCTTTTGTGGAAAGTGGATATCCAACAAAGATTCTTTCATCAGCTTTTAGATCAAATTTGGATAGTTGTTCAGGATGAGTCTTAAGAACAAAACACTTACATCCAAATACATGAAAATACTTCAGATTTGGCTTCTTTTTCTTCACCATCTCATATGGTTTCTTTCCTTGCTTGTTGATGAGTGTTACATTCTGAGTAAAACAAGCAGTCTGCATAGCTTCAGCCCAGAAATAAGTTGGAAGCTTTACTTCATCAAGCATTGTACGTGCAGCTTCAATGAGAGTTCTATTTATTCTTTCAACAACTCCATTTTGCCGTGGAGTTCCTGGAGCAGAAAATTCCTGCTTGATTCCATGGTTTTTGCAGAACTCTTCCATCATCAAATTCTTGAACTCAGTACCATTATCCCTCCTTATTATTTTCACAGAATCTTTGACCAATTTATCTAGTTGCCTGACATGATCAATCAAGATAGATGCAGTTTCACTTTTAGTGTGCAAGAAATACACCCATGTGTATCTGGTGAACTCATCCACTATGACCATAGCATATTTCTTCTTTGCAATAGACATGACATTTACTGGACCAAATAGATCAACATGTAGTAGGTGATAAGGCTCAAGAATTGATGATTCAGTCTTGCTCTTGAATGAAGATTTCCTTTGTTTGGCCTTCTGACAAGATTCACAAAGGCCATCAGGAGCAAATACTGACTTTGGCAGTCCTCTCACAAGATCTTTCTTGACTAACTCATTTATATTGTTGAAATTTAGATGAGAGAGTTTCTTATGCCAATTCCAGCTTTCTTCAATTGATGCTCTACTCATCAGACAGATTGCAGAACCGTCAATATTTGTTGAAAGCTTGGCTTCATAAATGTTACCACGCCTGTATCCTTTCAGAACAACTTTTCATGTAGATTTACTTACAACTTCACAGTATTCTTCAAAGAAATCCACATGATAACCTCTGTCACAGATTTGACTGACACTCAGCAGATTGTGTTTAAGTCCTGAGACCAGAGCTACTTCCTTAATGATGACATTCCCAAGATTGATATTGCCATATCCCAATGTTTTTCCAATGTTGCCATCTCCATAAGAAACACTTGGGCCAGCCTTCTCCACAAAGTCTGATAGCAGGGCTTTATTTCCAGTCATATGTCCTGAACATCCACTGTCCAGAACTAGGATGTTTTTCATGTTGCCCTGCAATCACAAAGACCACTAATGATTAGTTTTAAGGACCCAGACATGCTTGGATCCTTTAACCTTATTAAGTCTGTTAACATTTGCAGCGGATTTAGCATCAGAGTTTATGTTAACATTTTTCTTATCAGAATTTACACTATCAGGCTTTGAATCAGAACTTACACTAGAAGGAAAAATGGTAACTTTCTTTAAAGAAGGTTTTATTTGATAATAATCATAGTACAGACTATGATATTCCTTACAAGTATAAATGGAATGCCATAAACTACCACAATAAAAACAAGGATTTTGTGGCTTATATCTAACAGACTGACTCTTAACTCCTGACTTTACAGGTAAGGAGTTTATGTTCTTATGTTTCCTGCAAAAAGAAGCCAGATGGTTAGAACTTCCACAGTTATGACACGTTTTCCTAGGAGCTTCAGGAACAGGCTTATAATCATTACTTTTATTCACACCTTCCTTTCCATTCCTATTTTTCCTAGGTGATTTTGTCTTGTTTGCATTCTTAACATCTTTCAGCTTATGCTTAAGCTGCTTCTTAGTCATTAAGCCTACGTTTACTTCAGTTGTCTTTTCCTATTTTAGTTTGTCAGAAGTTAATTCCTTTTTAACTTCTGATTTCTCATTATTAGTCTTTACAGCTACAAACTTAACAGGTTTTAACTTTGGCTTTTGTTTAACAACTACAGGCTTAATATCTATAGTTCCTTTATCATTCTTATCCTCTCCATAACCTAAGCCCTCTTTCCAGTTTTCACTACTTAACAAATTCTGAGTTGTTCTGCCAGAGTTAGTCCAAGTCCTGATAATCTCTCTTTCCTTTTCTAACTCAGCTTTTAGAGATTCATTCATTTTAAGCACTTCATCCCTAACATAGAAAGCATCATCTCTATCTTTCTGAGTTTGATGGAACATGACTAACTCTTTTTCTAAATAATCATTCCTCTTTTTGTAAGCAATATTTTCAGAAGTTAATCTTTCACATGTTAAAGTTTGATCTTTATAACTAATGAACATGGTTTTAAGATATCTTCTCAACTCATTAATATTATCAGTATGAAAAGCATAAGTAGTTTGAGGTACCTTTAATTCAGCAGCTTCAGAACTGCTTTCAGCACTTGCCTTATCAGCATTTGCCATCAAGGCATAATTCTCCTCACTTTCAGAATCTGAGGTGTCTGTCCAGCTATTCTTCTTTGTGACAAGAGCCTTGCCTTTGTCACTTTTCACTTTCTTGCAATCAGGAGATATATGGCCTTGCTCACCACAGTTGTAGCATTTGACATTTGTATAATCTCCTCTGTCAGACTTTCCTCCTCTTCCCTTAGATTTTCTGAAATTCTTCTTATCAGAACTTGTGCCTTTCTTGCAAAAACTTCTTTCCCTTCCTGAACTTCCTGTATGCAATCTTTGTGATCCCTTTCACCATAAGAGCACACAGCTTCATCATCTCTTCATCAGCATCCGTCTCAGGCAAGCTTTCAGATTCTGAGTCATCATCACTTTCAGAACTTGATGACTCATTATCAGACATTGTGAAGAGAGCTTTACCCTTGTCTTTCCTTGAGGTAGCTGCCTTGGGGGATTCTTCTTCAGCCTTAAAAGCAACTGTCCTTGACTTTCCTCCTTTCCTCTTGCTTCTTTGTTCCATCTCAAGTTCATGAGTCTTGAGCATTCCATAAATTTCATCAAGAGTTGTTTCATCAAGATTATAGTTGTCTCTTATTGTTGTTGCCTTCAAATCCCAGCATTCAGGAAGAGCTAACAGGAATTTAAGGTTTGAATCTTCAAGATCATACTCCTTATTAACCAGTGACAAATCATTCAAGAGTTTGACAAATCTATCATATAAATCAGTCAATGACTCATTAGCCTTTGAGTCAAAGTGTTCATACTCTTGAGTGAGTAGTGTCTTCATGTTCTTCTTGATCGTATCTGTTCCCTGACATCTTGTTTCCAATGTATCCCATATCTCCTTTGCAGTCTTGCAGTTTATTACCCTGTTTGACATTACATTATCAATAGCACTATGCAGTAAGTGTCGTACCTTAGTATCCTTAGCAATTGATGTGATATCTTCAGTAGTGTAATCACTCTTCTCCTTTGGTACAGACTTTGCTGCTTCACCTGCAACTGCAACAGCGAGCTTGGTTGGTTTGTGAGGCCCTTCCTTGATTCTATCAAGATATTCTGGATCTGTAGCTTCTAGAAACATGGTCATCCTCACCTTCCATATGGCATATTCAGATGGTCTCAATATGGGAACTCTAATAGTCTCCTATCGGCTTTGAATTTGTGTCTTTGGAGGTTCTTCGGCTTTGGTGGGCTTAGTTGGAGTTTCTACTTCAGACATGATTGTGTTTGGATCTTAAACTATTTATGTGTTAACAAATAGGCTCTGATACCACTTGTTAGGTCACACACACTGTAGAGGGGGTGAATACAGTGTATAGTATAATAAAATCGAACTTTAATAACTCAAGTAACAGAAAACAAACTTTATTGAAACAATAAACTCTGTTACAGTATGGAACTGTTCTCTCTCAGTGATGAACAAATATCACGAGAGCTGCTAGGGTTACAATGAATAATCTTTTCGATTGTGATAACACTTATAGTGTAAACCCTATGTCTGTATTTATATACTACACAGTTACAAGATAATCGCTAATTGATATGGAATATAATTCTTCTTCCTAAAATATATCAATCAGATATCTTTTCTTCCAAGTATTCTATTCTTCATAGAATTCCTTCTTCATGCATATCTCTTCTTATGTTTGTCTCAATCTTCTTTCCTTTAACCAGCTACCTTCCTTATTTGAACGTCTTTCAGTACTTAAGTTCTTATATCCATCTTCTGATAATTATCTCCTGATAATATAAGTACTGATATCCTTAAGTCCTGATTTCCAGTAAGTACTGATTTATCCTGTTTAAGTAAGATCTGAAAACTAAACATAAATCACATTAGCCATGACATTATCAAATATATCTAACACCCCTTACTACGACCAAACCAACCAACTTACGACATCTCAACAAATGTAATTAGGCAAATGAAGATCAATCAAATCGTGCAAACTAACATACAGCCAGAAACATGGTGTGTGCAGATGCTTAACATATATGCTTCGAAACTAGATCAATTATCATAACTCAACTATCCTCAAGGCAATCACATGATTATATGAAGAATAAAAATTCTAGGCACAAAGTGACTTATAATACTTCAAGATTTCTGGAGCTTATTACGGAATCATGCTTTTATTTATAACAACAAATGCTTATTTGACCGTGCAATGAGTGAGGTTCACAAAAGACTTATACAATGGCATCCATGTAGCGAGTGTTAGGTTAGTGGATCTCAGACTATAAAAGCCTTAGGTCACTAGGCACAAAGTCCCCTAAGAACTTAATAACTCGAATACCAAAGAGCCCACTCGTGATCAATTATGCATTAACTCTTTTTCTCTTTTTTTCTCTTGTTTTTCTTTCTTTTTCTTTCTATTTTTTTTTTCCAAATTTCTGAGCAAGTGTGTTTCGCTCCATCTTGCTCAACCCTAGACTACTCGCACAAAAATACGAGCCGGCTACTAGCCATTTGACGCCTAGCCACAATTAGCAATGAACTCCATTTTTCACTCCATTTTTTCTTTTCATGCTATCTATCACTAAGAACCTATTATAAAATTCTAAGCATAATCAATAGATTAACCTCGAAAACCATCAAACCATAACAACAATCTAGTCCTTAAGCATTCTCTAAGACTTAGTGAAATTACAAGTGTTCCTAGCATGCATATCAACCTACACAACTCAACATCACTTTAACGTTATCACTACACTCGCATCAACATCACAAATCAATTGGTAAATCAGCGCAAAAGGGTTCATGGTATACTCATGAGCTACATGACATGATAAATAAATAAAGCTATAATTAAAAAAACTATATGGCAACAAAAATGCAACTATATGAACTAAACTATCATGAATATGCAACTACATGACACACACACACAAACTATTCCTTAACTACCACCCCCAAACTTAAAATCTTCACTGTCCCCAGTGAAGGTAGTAGAAAGGAACATAGGGTATACCTACTCGGAGAAATCATCATCATCATCACCCTTAGAGGGTGGTGTATCAGGAGGCGGATATACAGAGTCCTCACCAAAAACTGGCCACTGGATATCAGCTCTAAAGCCTCGAAAAGCAGTCCCAAGTGCAAGGGTGAGCTCCTGAGCAAACCTGCTTTGTGTCTCGTACATAACATCCATCCTCCTCGACAACCTCCTATACTGGGCATCAGCCATCCCAGCACCTTCCTGAGCTCTAGAAGAACCAGCCTCATCTCGCCTTGGCCTCGCCATGGTAGCACCTCATGCTGGACGCCCTCCTGGAAGACGATAACCCAGCCCATACTCCTCGGGCTCACCACCGGTCCACTCCTGCATCGCATGCAGAGTCCCGGAGTCAATAGGAGCTGCCGACAACTGCAACTGCTCATGAGACGGCCATTGAACTCCCACTGCTCGGCAAAGCTTCGTAACCGTGGATGCATAAGGGATGTTCATGTGCTTAGCTCCCCTTAAAAATTTCAGAATTCCTTGGTAGATGAACTCACCAAGGTCCACATAGTAGTCCTCATTCAAAATTCCCCATAACAACTGTGCTCTCTCAACTGTGACCTCATGTGCATGTGAAGTAGGTAGAATATTAGCACAAATAAAAGCATTCCATGCACGGGCATACCTATTCATCGCGATCTCCGGAAAGTGACGATACTCGTTAGTCCCAGTCTTGAAGGTCCAAACTGTGCCCGGCCTACAGAGAGTAGCACAAATCAAATCCAAGTCAAAATCCTCAGCAGTCTTCTCGTTCCAATTCTCCTCCGTGGGCTTCCTCTGTCGCTGCCCAATCACACAGCGAATCACCGCAGGGTGATAATCCACCGTCATCCCCCGAAGAACAGAATACCCATTCTTCTCAGCCTTCGCGTTCGCATAGAACTCGCGAACCACGCTCATCGGCACTGCTTCAGGAGACTCACAAAAAGCAATCCACCCCTTCTCAGCAATCATAGGCAACAACTCACCATCCCTCCCCGATGGTAAGAACCCCCTCTCCTTCAAAATCGGCTTACCCAGAAGCCTAGTATACTCCTCCTCAGCAGCCCTATCATTTAAACGAGGCCTCGCAGCAGTACCCCTCGAAGAAGCAGCAATAGGGACAGTGCTGCTGCTATCGATAGTCCTGGATCTCTTGGGTGCCATCGAAACTGAGAAAAAGTGTTTAAGATTTGTGTTTTTGGGTTTGGGAGAGAGTTTAAGGTTTGAAAGTGTATGGGGAGTATATGGGATAGGTGTATGTATATATAGGGTAGGGATTAGGGTAAAATTTGATTAGGAGTGAGTTTGAGGGTTAAAAACATGAGATAATGGGGAAATAGGTCGTGAGTAATGGGATGTAATTTGTTTTTTTCAGATTTTTTTTGGATTTTTATTGGACTTAAAAAAATTTCTCCCAGTCGGCCCCTGAGCGGGCGCTCAGCAGAGCTGAGCGGGCGCTCAGGCGTCTTCTGGAATTTTTTTTTCCTTGCCCTGTTTTTCTGATTTTTTTGTGGTTTTGGATAGGTTACTAACTTCTAAGGGTTTCTGTAACAACAAATCATGGGTTGCCTCCCACGAAGCGCTTTTTTTTCGTCATTAGCTTGACGTAGCGTACCTTACTCAAGTTGACAATAAAACGGCACTAACCACTTCCCGGTTTGCCGTGTCCCCATAATAGTGCTTCAAACGCTGACCATTAACCTTGAATGCTTGGTCCGGATCATTCTCAAAAATCTCCACCGCTCCATGTGGAAACACAGTTTTGACAATAAAAGGTCCAGACCACCTTGATTTCAACTTCCCAGGAAAAAGTCGGAGACGAGAGTTGAATAAAAGAACTTGCTGCCCCAGCACGAATAACTTAGGATGTAGCTTCCTGTCGTGCCACCTTTTCACTTTTTCCTTGTACATTTTGTTGTTCTCGTACGCTTGGAGTCGAAATTCATCAAGTTCATTAAGCTGAAGCATTCGCTTCTTTCCAGCTGTATCTAGATCCAGGTTCAACTTCTTCAACGCCCAATAAGCCTTATGCTCAAGCTTTGCAGGTAAATGACATCCCTTATCATACACAAGTTGAAATGAGGACATCCCAAGTGGAGTCTTATATGCTGTTCTGTAAGCCCAAACAGCTTCATCGAGCTTTAAAGACCAATCCTTCCTTGACGGACAAACAACCTTTTCTAAAATACGCTTGATCTCTCTGTTAGACACTTCCGCTTGACCATTTGTTTACGGATGATAGGCCGTAGCAACTCGATGATTCACATTATAGCGTTGCATCATAGAAGTAAACTTACGGTTGCAGAAATGCGACCCTTCATCACTTATGATTACTCGTGGCATTCCAAACCTTGTGAAAATCTACTTATGAAGAAAGTTCAACACTGCCTTTGCATTATTCGTCGGTAGAGCCTTGACTTCTACCCATTTTGAGACATAATCGACTGTCAGCAAGATGTACTGATTATTGCAGGATGAGACAAAATGCCCCATGAAATCGATTCCCCAAACATCAAAGACCTCGACCTCAAGCATCACATTTAACGGCATCTTATCCTTTCTCGTAAGATTCCCCACTCTTTGGCAACGATCACACCTTAAAACGAACTGATGAGCATCCTTAAACAAAGTAGGCCAGAAAAAACCTACTTACAGAATACGAGCTAGCGTCTTCTCACCACCATAGTGTCCACCATAAACTGTGGAGTGGCAGTCTCGTAATATCCCCTCCGTCTCACAGAATAGGATACATCTCCTGATGATCTGGTCAGCTCCCTGTCTAAACAAATACAGTTCATCCCACATATACCACTTCACCTCATACAGAAACTTCTTCTTTTGAGCTGTGGTCAAATTAGGAGGCATTATATTGCTGACAAGATAATTCACAATATCTGCGAATCATGGCTCTTCCTCCTGAACTGCGAAAAACTGCTCATCCGGAAAAGATTCGTTAATCAATGTCTTATTATGTGAAGTAGACTCGGGATTCTCCAATCTAGAGAGATGGTCAGCTACTTGATTCTCAGTACCTTTTCGGTCCTTGATCTCTAACTCAAATTCCTGTAGCAAGAGCACCCAACGAATGAGTCTCGGCTTCGAATCCTTCTTGGAAACCAAATAGCGAATGGTCGCATGATTAGTGAACACTGTCATCTTTGTCCCAAGCAAATAAGATCAAAATTTTTCAAAACCAAAAACTATATCCAAGAGCTCTTTCTCAGTAGTGGTGTAGTTCATTTGGGCCCCATTTAAGGTCTTGCTAGCACAGTAGACCACATGAAAGAGATTATTCTTGTGATGCCCAAGAACTGCACCCACCGCATAATCACTCGCATCACACATCATCTAAAAAGGCTCTGTCCAATCAGGAGCTGTAATAACTGGTGTAGTTATCAAACTCTTCTTGAGAGTCTCGAATGCCGTCAAGCATTCATCATCAAATTTGAAAGGCACATCCTTCTCAAGCAAGTTGCACAATGGCTTAGATATCTTCGAAAAGTCCTTGATGAAACGCCGATAAAAACCTGCATGACCAAGAAAACTACAGATTCCTTTCACAGAAATAGGTGGTGGAAGATTTTCAATGACTCCCACTTTGGCTTTGTTCACCTCAAGACCCTTGCTAGAGACCTTATGCCCAAGAATAATGCCTTCACGCATCATAAAGTGACATTTTTCCCAATTGAGCACCAAATTAGTTTCCACACACCTTTTGAGTACTGCACGAAGATTATTCAAACATTCATCATACAAATGTCCAAAGACGGAGAAGTCGTCCATGAACACCTCGACATTATTTCCAATCATATCAGAGAATATAGCAATCATACATCTCTAAAAAGTGGTCGATGCGCCACATAACCCAAACAAAACTCTACGAAAAGCAAACATGCCAAATGGACAAGTAAAGTTAGTCTTTTCTTGATCCTCTGATGCAATACAAATCTGATTATACCCTGAATAGCCATCTAGAAGACAATAATACTCATGACTGGCCAACCTGTCAAGCATCTGATCAAAAAATGGAAGAGGGAAGTGATCCTTCCTCGTGGCCTTGTTCAACTTTCTGTAGTCCATGCATACTCTCCATCATGTGACTGTTCTCGTGGGGATGAGCTCATTCTTCTCATTTGCTACCACAGTGATACCTCCTTTCTTAGGTACACATTGCACGGGGCTCACCCAAGAACTATCAGAAATAGGATAAATGATTCCTGCATCCAGCCACTTCAGAATTTCTTTCTTCACCACTTCTTTCATGATAGGATTAAGTCTGCGTTGTTGCTCAACAGTCGGCTTACTACCCTCCTCTAGCAGAATCTTATACATGCAGTACGAAGGGCTGATCCCTTTGATGTTTGCTATAGTCCATCCGATAGCCGATTTGAATTCTCTCAAAATCCTTAAGAGCTTGTCCTCCTCACTACCTGAAAGGTCAGATGCAATAATAACAGGTAAAGTAGATGCATCACCTAAAAAAGCATACCTCAAGTGTTCAGGCAATGGTTTAAGCTCCAAGATAGGTGCTTCCTCAATAGATGGTTTGAGTTTCCTTCAGCATTTTTGAGGTCAGAAGTACCAAGAGATTCAAATGGCATGTCTAGCTTTCGCCTCCAGGGAGAAGCATTTAGATATTGTAGTTGCTCATTGCCATCCTCATCATCACTGTCAAAATCCCCCACTAAGGCCTTCTCTAATGCATCAGACATTAGCATATGATCAAGTTATGAAGTAACCGCAGAATCAATAAAATCCACTTTTAAGCACTCCTCATCTTCTGTAGGGAATTTCATCACTTTGAATATATTGAATGTCACATCATGATCCTGCACCCGCATAGTAAGTTCACCTTTCTGTACATCTATCAAGGTACGGCCTGTAGCCAAGAAAGGTCTTCCCAAGATTATTGGAATCTTCTTATCTTCCTCGAAATCCAGAATAACAAAGTCTGCAGGAAAGAAGAGCTTATCCACCTTTACTAGCACATCCTCCACTATTCCTCGTGGGTATGTAATAGAACGATCAGCCAATTGTAGAGACATGTAGGTGGGTTTTGGATCAGGCAAATTCAACATTTTGAAGATCGACAACGGCATCAGATTGATGCTTGCTCCCAAATCACAAAGGCACTTGTCAAAAGACAACTTGCCAATGGTGCAAGTAATGGTGAAGCTACCTGGATCTTTAAGCTTTGGAGGTAGCTTTTGTTGCAGCACATCACTGCATTCTTCCGTTAGAGCAACGGTCTCAAGGTCATTCAGTTTCACCTTCCTTGAAAGAATACTCTTCATAAATTTCACATAACTAGGCATTTGCTCCAGAGCCTCAACGAAAGGTATATTGATGTGAAGTTTCTTGAACACCTCCAGAAACTTACTGAACTGCTTATCCAGCTTTTGTTGTTGCAATCTCTTAGGAAAAGGTGGTGGAGGATAGAGCTGTTTCTCCCCTGTATTACCCTCAGGCAGAGTGTGTTCAACAGTAGTCTTCCTTGGTTCCGCCGCTTTCTCCTTTTGCTTAGCTTCTTCATTACCAGCTTCAGCTTCTCCTTCTTTTGCTTTTTCAGCATCAGCAACTTTTCTAGACCTTAAGGTAATAGCCTTGACTTGCTCTTTAGCTTCCTTCCTTCCTGGCACTTCAGTATCACTGGGAAGTGTGCCAGGTTGATGGTTGAGCACTGCATTGGTGATTTGACCGATTTGATTTTCCAAGGTCTTGATAGAAATCGCCTGACTCTTGCATAACAGCTTAAGTTCCTCAAAATCAGCACTAGTGGGTGCAGCTGCACCTCCCTGTTGAGTATATGATTGCCTTTGAGCATAATGCTGTGGTTGCTGGAATCCAGGTGGATTGAACTGTTTACTTACGCCTTGCTGATATGGTTGCTGAATAGCATTCTAATTATTACTCTAGCTGAAATTTGGATGATTTCTGTTGTTAGGATGACAAGTAGCTGGCACAGGCTGTTGTTATCGCTGATAATTGTTCACATACTGAACAGATTCGTTAACAAGAGAACACTGATCCGTAGCATGAGAACCTGCACAAAGCTCACAGACCATAGCTATTTGATTAACCCCATAGGTGGCTAGAGAATCGACCTTCATAGACAGCGCTTGGAGCTGCGCTGCAATAGCTGTAGCTGCATCGACTTCCAGAATACCTGCTACCTTCCCAGGCATCATCCTTTGAGTTGGGTTTTGATGCTCATTTACAGCCATAGTCTCAATAAGATTATAAGCTTCAGTATAGCTTTTGGCCCACAAGGCGCCTCCAGCTGCTGCATCGAGCATGGGTCGAGATTGGGCCCCAAACCATTATAGAAACCAGTGATCACCATCCAATCAGGCATTCCATGATGTGGACACTTTCTCAACATCTCTTTGTAGCGCTCCCAAGCTTCGCACATAGATTCTGTAGGTTGCTGCGTAAACTGAGTAAGAGCACTCCTCATAGCAGCCGTCTTCGCCATTGGATAAAACTTCACCAGAAACTTTTGCGCAAGATCTTGCCAAGTAGTGATAGACCCAGCTGGTTCAGAATGTAACCGGTCCTTAGCTTTATCCCTCAGAGAGAATGGGAAAAGCCTCAGCTTGATAGCCTCATCAGTCACACCATTATATTTGAAAGTACTATAGATCTCGACAAAATTCCTTATGTGCATGTTGGGGTCTTCAATCGCAGCACCTCCGAAAGAAACAGAATTCTGCACCATCTGAATAGTGCCCGACTTGATTTCAAAGGTGTTAGCCTGAATGGCCGGATGAAGAATGCTTGACTGAATGTCATCAATTTTAGGCCGAGAAAAATCCATAAGAGCTGGATCTGCCGGAACAATACGATCACCCATGGTTACTGACTCTTTCTGATCACTTCCTGAATCTGAATCTTCAAAATCTATCTTCTCCGAAATATCAAGAACTTCGTCTATCTCCTCAGCCATATCTAAAGTCCTCTTGTGAGCACGAGAACGAGT